>NC_074665.1:1170674-1283174 GCF_029448725.1 Salvelinus fontinalis | reverse complement strand
ATACCATCATCTCTGAAGGATACCATCATCTCTATAGGATACCATCATCTCTATAGGATACCATCATCTCTGTTGTGGGATACCATCATCTCTGTTGTGGGATACCATCATCTCTGTTGTGGGATACCATCATCTCTGTAGGATAACATCATCTCTGTTGTGGGATACCATCATCTCTACAGGATACCATCATCTCTGTTGTGGGATACCATCATATCTGAAGGATACCATCATCTCTATAGGATACCATCATCTCTGTTGTGGGATACCATCATCTCTGTTGTGGGATACCATCATCTCTGTTCTGGGATACCATCATCTCTGTTGTGGGATACCATCATCTCTGTTGTGGGATACCATCATCTCTATAGGATACCATCATCTCTGTTGTGGGATACCATCATCTCTGTAGGATACCATCATCTCTGTTGTGGGATACCATCATCTATGTTTTGGGATACCATCATCTCTGGATACCATCATCTCTGTTTTGGGATACCATCATCTCTGTTTTTGGATACCATCATCTTTGGATACCATCATCTCTGGATACCATCATCTCTGTTGTGGGATACCATCATCTCTGGATACCATCATCTCTATAGGATACCATCATCTCTGGATACCATCATCTCTGTTTTGGGATACCATCATCTCTGTTTTGGGATACCATCATCTTTGGATACCATCATCTCTGGATACCATCATCTCTGTTGTGGGATACCATCATCTCTGGATACCATCATCTCTGTTGTGGGATACCATCATCTCTGGATACCATCATCTCTGTTGTGGGATACCATCATCTCTGGATACCATCATCTCTGTTGTGGGATACCATCATCTCTGTTGTGGGATACCATCATCTCTGTTGTGCGATATCATCATCTCTGGATACCATCATCTCTGTTGTGGGATACCATCATCTCTGGATACCATCATCTCTGGATACCATCATCTCTATAGGATACCATCATCTCTATAGGATACCATCATCTCTATTGGATACCATCATCTCTGTAGGATACCATCATCTCTATAGGATACCATCATCTCTGTAGGATAACATCATCTCTGTAGGATAACATCATCTCTGTAGGATACCATCATCTCTGTAGGATAACATCATCTCTGTTGTGCGATACCATCATCTCTGTAGGATAACATCATCTCTGTTGTGGGATACCATCATCTCTGGATACCATCATCTCTGGATACCATCATCTCTATAGGATACCATCATCTCTATAGGATACCATCATCTCTATAGGATACCATCATCTCTATTGGATACCATCATCTCTGTAGGATACCATCATCTCTATAGGATACCATCATCTCTGTAGGATAACAGCATCTCTGTAGGATACCATCATCTCTATAGGATACCATCATCTCTATAGGATACCATCGACTCTGAAGGATACCATCATCTCTGTGGGATACCATCATCTCTGTAGGATACCATCATCTCTATAGGATACCATCATCTCTGAAGGATACCATCATCTCTATAGGATACCACCATCTCTGTATGATACCATCGTCTCTGTTGTGGGATACCATCATCTCTATAGGATACCATCATCTCTGTAGGATACCATCATCTCTATAGGATACCATCATCTCTGTTGTGGGATACCATCATCTCTATAGGATACCATCATCTCTGAAGGATACCATCATCTCTGTTGTGGGATACCATCATCTCTATAGGATACCATCATCTCTGGATACCATCATCTCTATAGGATACCATCATCTCTGAAGGATACCATCATCTCTGTTGTGGGATACCATCATCTTTGGATACCATCATCTCTGTTGTGGGATACCATCATCTCTGTTGTGGGATACCATCATCTCTATAGGATACCATCATCTCTGTAGGATACCATCATCTCTGTTGTGGGATACCATCATCTCTGTAGGATACCATCATCTTTAGATACCATCGTCTCTGTTGTGGGATACCATCATCTCTGGATACCATCATCTCTGTTGTGGGATACCATCATCTCTGTTGTGGGATACCATCATCTCTGAAGGATAACATTATCTCTGTAGGATACCATCATCTCTATAGGATGCCATCATCTCTATTGGATACCATCATCTCTATAGGATACCATCATCTCTATAGGATACCATCATCTCTGTTGTAGGATACCATCATCTCTGTTGTAGGATACCATCATCTCTGTTGTGGGATACATCATCTCTGTTGTGGGATACATCATCTCTATAGGATACCATCATCTCTATTGGATACCATCATCTCTATAGGATACCATCATCTCTGTAGGATACCATCATCTCTGTAGGATACCATCATCTCTATAGGATACCATCATCTCTATTGGATACCATCATCTCTATAGGATACCATCATCTCTGTGGGATACCATCATCTCTGTAGGATACCATCATCTCTGTAGGATACTATCATCTCTGTAGGATACTATCATCTTTGTTGTGGGATACATCATCTCTATGGGATACCATCATCTCTATAGGATACCATCATCTCTATAGGATACCATCATCTCTATAGTATACCATCATCTCTGTAGGATACCATCATCTCTGTAGGATACCATCATCTCTGTTGTGGGATACCATCATCTCTGAAGGATACCATCATCTCTATGGTGGGATACCATCATCTCTGTTGTGGGATACCATCATCTCTGAAGGATACCATCATCTCTGAAGGATACCATCATCTCTATAGGATACCATCATCTCTATAGGATACCATCATCTCTGTTGTGGGATACCATCATCTCTGTTGTGGGATACCATCATCTCTGTTGTGGGATACCATCATCTCTGTAGGATAACATCATCTCTGTTGTGGGATACCATCATCTCTATAGGATACCATCATCTCTGTTGTGGGATACCATCATATCTGAAGGATACCATCATATCTGAAGGATACCATCATCTCTATAGGATGCCATCATCTCTGTTGTGGGATACCATCATCTCTGTTGTGGGATACCATCATCTCTGTTCTGGGATACCATCATCTCTGTTGTGGGATACCATCATCTCTGTTGTGGGATACCATCATCTCTATAGGATACCATCATCTCTGTTGTGGGATACCATCATCTCTGTAGGATACCATCATCTCTGTTGTGGGATACCATCATCTATGATTTGGGATACCATCATCTCTGGATACCATCATCTCTGTTTTGGGATACCATCATCTCTGTTTTTGGATACCATCATCTTTGGATACCATCATCTCTGGATACCATCATCTCTGTTGTGGGATACCATCATCTCTGGATACCATCATCTCTATAGGATACCATCATCTCTGGATACCATCATCTCTGTTTTGGGATACCATCATCTCTGTTTTGGGATACCATCATCTTTGGATACCATCATCTCTGGATACCATCATCTCTGTTGTGGGATACCATCATCTCTGGATACCATCATCTCTGTTGTGGGATACCATCATCTCTGGATACCATCATCTCTGTTGTGGGATACCATCATCTCTGGATACCATCATCTCTGTTGTGGGATACCATCATCTCTGTTGTGGGATACCATCATCTCTGTTGTGCGATACCATCATCTCTGGATACCATCATCTCTGTTGTGGGATACCATCATCTCTGGATACCATCATCTCTATAGGATACCATCATCTCTATAGGATACCATCATCTCTATAGGATACCATCATCTCTATTGGATACCATCATCTCTGTAGGATACCATCATCTCTATAGGATACCATCATCTCTGTAGGATAACATCATCTCTGTAGGATAACATCATCTCTGTAGGATACCATCATCTCTGTAGGATAACATCATCTCTGTTGTGGGATACCATCATCTCTGTAGGATACCATCATCTCTATAGGATACCATCATCTCTGTAGGATAACATCATCTCTATAGGATACCATCATCTCTGTTGTGGGATACCATCATCTCTGTAGGATAACATCATCTCTGTGGTGGGATACCATCATCTCTGAAGGATACCATCATCTCTATAGGATACCATCATCTCTGTAGGATACCATCATCTCTGTAGGATACCATCATCTCTATAGGATACCATCATCTCTATAGGATACCATCATCTCTGTTGTGGGATACCATCATCTCTGTAGGATAACATCATCTCTGTTGTGGGATACCATCATCTCTGAAGGATACCATCATCTCTGTAGGATACCATCATCTCTATAGGATACCATCATCTCTGTTGTGGGATACCATCATCTCTATAGGATACCATCATCTCTATAGGATACCATCATCTCTGTAGGATACCATCATCTCTGTAGGATACCATCATCTCTGTAGGATACCATCATCTCTGTAGGATACCTTCATCTCTGTTGTGGGATACCATCATCTCTATAGGATACCATCATCTCTATAGGATACCATCATCTCTGTAGGATACCATCATCTCTGTAGGATACCATCATCTCTATTGGATACCATCATCTCTGTTGTGGGATACCATCATCTCTATAGGATACCATCATCTCTATAGGATACCATCATCTCTGTAGGATACCATCATCTCTATAGGATACCATCATCTCTGTAGGATACCATCATCTCTATAGGATACCATCATCTCTATAGGATACCATCATCTCTGAAGGATACCATCATCTCTATTGGATACCATCATCTCTATAGGATACCATCATCTCTATAGGATACCATCATCTCTGAAGGATACCATCATCTCTATTGGATACCATCATCTCTATAGGATGCCATCATCTCTATAGGATACCATCATCTCTGTAGGATAACATCATCTCTATAGGATAACATCATCTCTATAGGATACCATCATCTCTGTAGGATACCATCATCTCTATTGGATACCATCATCTCTGTTGTGGGATACCATCATCTCTATAGGATACCATCATCTCTATAGGATACCATCATCTCTGTAGGATACCATCATCTCTGTAGGATACCTTCATCTCTATTGGATACCATCATCTCTATAGGATACCATCATCTCTATAGGATACCATCATCTCTGAAGGATACTATCATCTCTGTAGGATAACATCATCTCTGTAGGATAACATCATGTCTGTTGTGGGATACCATCATCTCTGAAGGATACCATCATCTCTATAGGATACCATCATCTCTGTAGGATACCATCATCTCTGTAGGATACCATCATCTCTATAGGATACCATCATCTCTGTAGGATACCATCATCTCTATAGGATACCATCATCTCTGTAGGATACCATCATCTCTGTAGGATACCATCATCTCTATAGGATACCATCATCTCTGTAGGATACCATCATCTCTGTAGGATACCATCATCTCTGTAGGATACCATCATCTCTATAGGATACCATCATCTCTGTAGGATAACATAATCTCTGTTGTGGGATAACATCATCTCTGAAGGATACCATCATCTCTGTAGGATACCATCATCTCTGTAGGATACCATCATCTCTGTAGGATACCATCATCTCTGTAGGATACCATCATCTCTATAGCATACCATCATCTCTGTAGGATAACATCATTTCTGTTGTGGGATACCATCATCTCTGTTGTGGGATACCATCATCTCTATAGGATACCATCATCTCTGTAGAATACCATCATCTCTGTAGGATACCATCATCTCTGTTGTGGGATACCATCATCTCTATAGGATACCATCATCTCTGTAGGATACCATCATCTCTGTAGGATACCATCATCTCTATAGGATACCATCATCTCTGTTGTGGGATACCATCATCTCTATAGGATACCATCATCTCTATAGGATACCATCATCTCTGAAGGATACCATCATCTCTGGATACCATCATCTCTGAAGGATACCATCATCTCTATAGGATACTATCATCTCTGTTGTGGGATACCATCATCTCTGTAGGATACCATCATCTCTGTAGGATACCATCATCTCTGTTGTGGGATACCATCATCTCTGGATACCATCATCTCTGTTTTGGGATACTATCATCTCTATAGGATACCATCATCTCTGTAGGATACCATCGTCTCTGTAGGATACCATCATCTCTGTAGGATACCATCGTCTCTGTTGTGGGATACCATCATCTCTGTAGGATACCATCATCTCTGTAGGATACCATCGTCTCTGTTGTGGGATACCATCATCTCTGTAGGATACCATCATCTCTGTTGTGGGATACCATCATCTCTGTTGTGGGATACCATCATCTCTGTTGTGGGATACCATCATCTCTGTAGGATAACATCATCTCTGTTGTGGGATACCATCATCTATGTTTTGGGATACCATCATCTCTGGATACCATCATCTCTGTTTTGGGATACCATCATCTCTGTTTTTGGATACCATCATCTTTGGATACCATCATCTCTGGATACCATCATCTCTGTTGTGGGATACCATCATCTCTGGATACCATCATCTCTATAGGATACCATCATCTCTGGATACCATCATCTCTGTTTTGGGATACCATCATCTCTGTTTTGGGATACCATCATCTTTGGATACCATCATCTCTGGATACCATCATCTCTGTTGTGGGATACCATCATCTCTGAATACCATCATCTCTGTTGTGGGATACCATCATCTCTGGATACCATCATCTCTGTTGTGGGATACCATCATCTCTGGATACCATCATCTCTGTTGTGGGATACCATCATCTCTGTTGTGGGATACCATCATCTCTGTTGTGCGATACCATCATCTCTGGATACCATCATCTCTGTTGTGGGATACCATCATCTCTGGATACCATCATCTCTGGATACCATCATCTCTATAGGATACCATCATCTCTATAGGATACCATCATCTCTATTGGATACCATCATCTCTGTAGGATACCATCATCTCTATAGGATACCATCATCTCTGTAGGATAACATCATCTCTATTGGATACCATCATCTCTGTAGGATACCATCATCTCTGTAGGATAACATCATCTCTGTTGTGGGATACCATCATCTCTGTAGGATACCATCATCTCTATAGGATACCATCATCTCTGTAGGATAACATCATCTCTATAGGATACCATCATCTCTGTTGTGGGATACCATCATCTCTGTAGGATAACATCATCTCTGTGGTGGGATACCATCATCTCTGAAGGATACCATCATCTCTATAGGATACCATCATCTCTGTAGGATACCATCATCTCTGTAGGATACCATCATCTCTATAGGATACCATCATCTCTATAGGATACCATCATCTCTGTTGTGGGATACCATCATCTCTGTAGGATAACATCATCTCTGTTGTGGGATACCATCATCTCTGAAGGATACCATCATCTCTGTAGGATACCATCATCTCTATAGGATACCATCATCTCTGTTGTGGGATACCATCATCTCTATAGGATACCATCATCTCTATAGGATACCATCATCTCTATAGGATACCATCATCTCTGTAGGATACCATCATCTCTGTAGGATACCATCATCTCTATAGGATACCTTCATCTCTGTTGTGGGATACCATCATCTCTATAGGATACCATCATCTCTATAGGATACCATCATCTCTATAGGATACCATCATCTCTATAGGATACCATCATCTCTGTAGGATACCATCATCTCTGTAGGATACCATCATCTCTATTGGATACCATCATCTCTGTTGTGGGATACCATCATCTCTATAGGATACCATCATCTCTATAGGATACCATCATCTCTGTAGGATACCATCATCTCTATAGGATACCATCATCTCTGTAGGATACCATCATCTCTATAGGATACCATCATCTCTGAAGGATACCATCATCTCTATTGGATACCATCATCTCTATAGGATACCATCATCTCTATAGGATACCATCATCTCTGAAGGATACCATCATCTCTATTGGATACCATCATCTCTATAGGATACCATCATCTCTATAGGATACCATCATCTCTGTAGGATAACATCATCTCTATAGGATACCATCATCTCTGTAGGATACCATCATCTCTATTGGATACCATCATCTCTGTTGTGGGATACCATCATCTCTATAGGATACCATCATCTCTGTAGGATACCATCATCTCTGTAGGATACCATCATCTCTGTAGGATACCTTCATCTCTATTGGATACCATCATCTCTATAGGATACCATCATCTCTATAGGATACCATCATCTCTGAAGGATACTATCATCTCTGTAGGATAACATCATCTCTGTAGGATAACATCATGTCTGTTGTGGGATACCATCATCTCTGAAGGATACCATCATCTCTATAGGATACCATCATCTCTGTAGGATACCATCATCTCTGTAGGATACCATCATCTCTATAGGATACCATCATCTCTGTAGGATACCATCATCTCTATAGGATACCATCATCTCTGTAGGATACCATCATCTCTGTAGGATACCATCATCTCTATAGGATACCATCATCTCTGTAGTATACCATCATCTCTGTAGGATACCATCATCTCTGTAGGATACCATCATCTCTATAGGATACCATCATCTCTGTAGGATAACATAATCTCTGTTGTGGGATAACATCATCTCTGAAGGATACCATCATCTCTATAGGATACCATCATCTCTGTAGGATACCATCATCTCTGTAGGATACCATCATCTCTGTAGGATACCATCATCTCTATAGCATACCATCATCTCTGTAGGATAACATCATTTCTGTTGTGGGATACCATCATCTCTGTTGTGGGAAACCATCATCTCTATAGGATACCATCATCTCTGTAGAATACCATCATCTCTGTAGGATACCATCATCTCTGTTGTGGGATACCATCATCTCTGTTGTGGGATACCATCATCTCTATAGGATACCATCATCTCTGTAGGATACCATCATCTCTGTAGGATACCATCATCTCTATAGGATACCATCATCTCTGTTGTGGGATACCATCATCTCTATAGGATACCATCATCTCTATAGGATACCATCATCTCTGAAGGATACCATCATCTCTGGATACCATCATCTCTGAAGGATACCATCATCTCTATAGGATACTATCATCTCTGTTGTGGGATACCATCATCTCTGTAGGATACCATCATCTCTGTAGGATACCATCATCTCTGTTGTGGGATACCATCATCTCTGGATACCATCATCTCTGTTTTGGGATACTATCATCTCTATAGGATACCATCATCTCTGTAGGATACCATCGTCTCTGTAGGATACCATCATCTCTGTAGGATACCATCGTCTCTGTTGTGGGATACCATCATCTCTGTAGGATACCATCATCTCTGTAGGATACCATCATCTCTGTAGGATACCATCATCTCTGGATACCATCATCTCTGTTATGGGATACCATCGTCTCTGTTGTGGGATACCATCATCTCTGTAGGATACCATCATCTCTGTAGGATACCATCATCTCTGTAGGATACTATCATCTCTGTAGGATACTATCATCTCTGTTGTGGGATACATCATCTCTATGGGATACCATCATCTCTATAGGATACCATCATCTCTATAGGATACCATCATCTCTATAGGATACCATCATCTCTGTAGGATACCATCATCTCTGTAGGATACCATCATCTCTGTTGTGGGATACCATCATCTCTGAAGGATACCATCATCTCTATGGTGGGATACCATCATCTCTGTTGTGGGATACCATCATCTCTGAAGGATACCATCATCTCTGAAGGATACCATCATCTCTATAGGATACCATCATCTCTATAGGATACCATCATCTCTGTTGTGGGATACCATCATCTCTGTTGTGGGATACCATCATCTCTGTTGTGGGATACCATCATCTCTGTAGGATAACATCATCTCTGTTGTGGGATACCATCATCTCTATAGGATACCATCATCTCTGTTGTGGGATACCATCATATCTGAAGGATACCATCATCTCTATAGGATACCATCATCTCTGTTGTGGGATACCATCATCTCTGTTGTGGGATACCATCATCTCTGTTCTGGGATACCATCATCTCTGTTGTGGGATACCATCATCTCTGTTGTGGGATACCATCATCTCTATAGGATACCATCATCTCTGTTGTGGGATACCATCATCTCTATAGGATACCATCATCTCTATAGGATACCATCATCTCTGAAGGATACCATCATCTCTATAGGATACTATCATCTCTGTTGTGGGATACCATCATCTCTGTAGGATACCATCATCTCTGTAGGATACCATCATCTCTGTTGTGGGATACCATCATCTCTGGATACCATCATCTCTGTTTTGGGATACTATCATCTCTATAGGATACCATCATCTCTGTAGGATACCATCGTCTCTGTAGGATACCATCATCTCTGTAGGATACCATCGTCTCTGTTGTGGGATACCATCATCTCTGTAGGATACCATCATCTCTGGAGGATACCATCATCTCTGTAGGATACCATCATCTCTGGATAAAATCATCTCTGTTATGGGATACCATCGTCTCTGTTGTGGGATACCATCATCTCTGTAGGATACCATCATCTCTGTAGGATACCATCATCTCTGTAGGATACTATCATCTCTGTTGTGGGATACATCATCTCTATGGGATACCATCATCTCTATAGGATACCATCATCTCTATAGGATACCATCATCTCTGTAGGATACCATCATCTCTGTAGGATACCATCATTACATTTACATTTACATTTAAGTCATTTAGCAGACGCTCTTATCCAGAGCGACTTACAAATTGGTGCATTCACCTTATGACATCCAGTGGAACAGCCACTTTACAATAGTGCATCTAGATCTTTTAAGGGGGGGGGGGGGGGGCAGAAGGATTGCTTTATCCTATCCTAGGTATTCCTTGAAGAGGTGGGGTTTCAGGTGTCTCCGGGAGGTGGTGATTGACTCCGCTGTCCTGGCGTCGTGAGGGAGTTTGTTCCACCATTGGGGTGCCAGAGATGAGTAACACAATGAACTTTACTCAAAATATCAAAATACATGAAGTAACACCAGGCCCACAAACAACGAACCAAACTTACAATAAACAAACACGCACAAAAACCATGGGGAAAACAGAGGGTAAATAATGAACATGCAATTGGGGAAATGAAACCAGGTGTGTAAAACAAAGACAAAACAAATGGAAAATGAAAAGAAAAATGGATCTGGGATGGCTAGAAGGCCGGTGACGTCGAATGCCGAACGCCACCCGAACAAGGAGAGGGTCCGACTTTGGCGGAAGTCGTGACAAACATCATCTCTGTTGTGGGATACCATCATCTCTATAGGATACCATCATCTCTGTTGTGGGATACCATCATCTCTATAGGATACCATCATCTCTGTAGGATACCATCATCTCTGTAGGATACCATCATCTCTGTAGGATACCATTATCTCTGTTGGATACCATCATCTCTGTTTTGGGATACCATCATCTCTATAGGATACCATCATCTCTATAGGATACCATCATCTCTGTAGGATACCATCATCTCTGTTGTGGGATACCATCATCTCTATAGGATACCATCATCTCTATAGGATACCATCATCTCTGAAGGATACCATCATCTCTGGATACCATCATCTCTGAAGGATACCATCATCTCTATAGGATACTATCATCTCTGTTGTGGGATACCATCATCTCTGTAGGATACCATCATCTCTGTTGTGGGATACCATCATCTCTGTAGGATACCATCATCTCTGTAGGATACCATCATCTCTGTTGTGGGATACCATCATCTCTGGATACCATCATCTCTGTTTTGGGATACTATCATCTCTATAGGATACCATCATCTCTGTAGGATACCATCGTCTCTGTAGGATACCATCATCTCTGTAGGATACCATCGTCTCTGTTGTGGGATACCATCATCTCTGTAGGATACCATCATCTCTGGAGGATACCATCATCTCTGTAGGATACCATCATCTCTGGATAAAATCATCTCTGTTATGGGATACCATCGTCTCTGTTGTGGGATACCATCATCTCTGTAGGATACCATCATCTCTGTAGGATACCATCATCTCTGTAGGATACTATCATCTCTGTTGTGGGATACATCATCTCTATGGGATACCATCATCTCTATAGGATACCATCATCTCTATAGGATACCATCATCTCTGTAGGATACCATCATCTCTGTAGGATACCATCATTACATTTACATTTACATTTAAGTCATTTAGCAGACGCTCTTATCCAGAGCGACTTACAAATTGGTGCATTCACCTTATGACATCCAGTGGAACAGCCACTTTACAATAGTGCATCTAGATCTTTTAAGGGGGGGGGGGGGGGCAGAAGGATTGCTTTATCCTATCCTAGGTATTCCTTGAAGAGGTGGGGTTTCAGGTGTCTCCGGGAGGTGGTGATTGACTCCGCTGTCCTGGCGTCGTGAGGGAGTTTGTTCCACCATTGGGGTGCCAGAGCAGCGAACAGTTTTGACTGGGCTGAGCGGGAACTGTACTTCCTCAGTGGTAGGGAGGCGAGCAGGCCAGAGGTGGATGAACGCAGTGCCCTTGTTTGGGTGTAGGGCCTGATCAGAGCCTGAAGGTACTGAGGTGCCGTTCCCCTCACAGCTCCGTAGGCAAGCACCATGGTCTTGTAGCGGATGCGAGCTTCAACTGGAAGCCAGTGGAGAGAGCGGAGGAGCGGGGTGACGTGAGAGAACTTGGGAAGGTTGAACACCAGACGGGCTGCGGCGTTCTGGATGAGTTGTAGGGGTTTAATGGCACAGGCAGGGAGCCCAGCCAACAGCGAGTTGCAGTAATCCAGACGGGAGATGACAAGTGCCTGGATTAGGACCTGCGCCGCTTCCTGTGTGAGGCAGGGTCGTACTCTGCGGATGTTGTAGAGCATGAACCTACAGGAACGGGCCACCGCCTTGATGTTAGTTGAGAACGACAGGGTGTTGTCCAGGATCACGCCAAGGTTCTTAGCGCTCTGGGAGGAGGACACAATGGAGTTGTCAACCGTGATGGCGAGATCATGGAACGGGCAGTCCTTCCCCGGGAGGAAGAGCAGCTCCGTCTTGCCGAGGTTCAGCTTGAGGTGGTGATCCGTCATCCACACTGATATGTCTGCCAGACATGCAGAGATGCGATTCGCCACCTGGTCATCAGAAGGGGGAAAGGAGAAGATTAATTGTGTGTCGTCTGCATAGCAATGATAGGAGAGACCATGTGAGGTTATGACAGAGCCAAGTGACTTGGTGTATAGCGAGAATAGGAGAGGGCCTAGAACAGAGCCCTGGGGGACACCAGTGGTGAGAGCGCGTGGTGAGGAGACAGATTCTCGCCACGCCACCTGGTAGGAGCGACCTGTCAGGTAGGACGCAATCCAAGCGTGGGCCGCGCCGGAGATGCCCAACTCGGAGAGGGTGGAGAGGAGGATCTGATGGTTCACAGTATCGAAGGCAGCCGATAGGTCTAGAAGGATGAGAGCAGAGGAGAGAGAGTTAGCTTTAGCAGTGCGGAGCGCCTCCGTGATACAGAGAAGAGCAGTCTCAGTTGAGTGACTAGTCTTGAAACCTGACTGATTTGGATCAAGAAGGTCATTCTGAGAGAGATAGCAGGAGAGCTGGCCAAGGACGGCACGTTCAAGAGTTTTGGAGAGAAAAGAAAGAAGGGATACTGGTCTGTAGTTGTTGACATCGGAGGGATCGAGTGTAGGTTTTTTCAGAAGGGGTGCAACTCTCGCTCTCTTGAAGACGGAAGGGACGTAGCCAGCGGTCAAGGATGAGTTGATGAGCGAGGTGAGGTAAGGTAGAAGGTCTCCGGAAATGGTCTGGAGAAGAGAGGAGGGGATAGGGTCAAGCGGGCAGGTTGTTGGGCGGCCGGCCGTCACAAGACGCGAGATTTCATCTGGAGAGAGAGGGGAGAAAGAGGTCAAAGCACAGGGTTGGGCAGTGTGAGCAGAACCAGCGGTGTCGTTTGACTTAGCAAACGAGGATCGGATGTCGTCGACCTTCTTTTCAAAATGGTTGACGAAGTCGTCTGTAGAGAGGGAGGAGGGGGGGGGGAGGGGGAGGAGGATTCAGGAGGGAGGAGAAGGTGGCAAAGAGCTTCCTAGGGTTAGAGGCAGATGCTTGGAATTTAGAGTGGTAGAAAGTGGCTTTAGCAGCAGAGACAGAAGAGGAAAATGTAGAGAGGAGGGAGTGAAAGGATGCCAGGTCCGCAGGGAGGCGAGTTTTCCTCCATTTCCGCTCGGCTGCCCGGAGCCCTGTTCTGTGAGCTCGCAATGAGTCGTCGAGCCACGGAGCGGGAGGGGAGGACCGAGCCGGGCCTGGAGGATAGGGGACATAGAGAGTCAAAGGATGCAGAAAGGGAGGAGAGGAGGGTTGAGGAGGCAGAATCAGGAGATAGGTTGGAGAAGGTTTGGGCAGAGGGAAGAGATGATAGGATGGAAGAGGAGAGAGTAGCGGGGGAGAGAGAGCGGAGGTTGGGACGGCGCGATACCATCCGAGTAGGGGCAGTGTGGGAAGTGTTGGATGAGAGCGAGAGGGAAAAGGATACAAGGTAGTGGTCGGAGACTTGGAGGGGAGTTGCAATGAGGTTAGTGGAAGAACAGCATCTAGTAAAGATGAGGTCAAGCGTATTGCCTGCCTTGTGAGTAGGGGGGGAAGGTGAGAGGGTGAGGTCAAAAGAGGAGAGGAGTGGAAAGAAGGAGGCAGAGAGGAATGAGTCAAAGGTAGACATGGGGAGGTTAAAGTCACCCAGAACTGTGAGAGGTGAGCCGTCCTCAGGAAAGGAGCTTATCAAGGCATCAAGCTCATTGATGAACTCTCCAAGGGGACCTGGAGGGCGATAAATGATAAGGATGTTAAGCTTGAAAGGGCTGGTAACTGTGACAGCATGGAATTCAAAGGAGGCGATAGACAGATGGGTAAGGGGAGAAAGAGAGAATGACCACTTGGGAGAGATGAGGATCCCGGTGCCACCACCCCGCTGACCAGAAGGTCTCGGGGTGTGCGAGAACACGTGGGCAGACGAAGAGAGAGCAGTAGGAGTAGCAGTGTTATCTGTGGTGAGCCATGTTTCCGTCAGTGCCAAGAAGTCGAGGGACTGGAGGGACGCATAGGCTGAGATGAGCTCTGCCTTGTTGGCCGCAGATTGGCAGTTCCAGAGGCTACCGGAGACCTGGAACTCCACGTGGGTCGTGCGGGCTGGGACCACCAGGTTAGGGTGGGCGCGGCCACGCGGTGTGAAGCGTTTGTATGGTCTGTGCAGAGAGGAGAGAACAGGGATAGACAGACACATGGTTGACAGGCTACAGAAGAGGCTACGCTAATGCAAAGGAGATTAGAATGACAAGTGGGCTACACGTCTCGAATGTTCAGAAAGTTAAGCTTACGTTGCAAAAAAATAAAAATAAAATACAAGATCTTATTGACTAAAATGATATAGTACTGCTGGCTGGTGAAGTAGCCTGGCTAGCAGTGGCTACGTTGTTGAAAGTGAAGCTGGCTAGGTAACCTCGACAATTTCACTAAATTTCTCTAAACTACACAATTATCATGGATACAAGGACAGCAAAGACAACTAGCTAACACTACGCTAATCAAGTCGTTCCGTTGTAGTGTAAGTTTCTACAGTGCTGCTATTCGGTAGAAGTTGGCTAGCTAGCAGTGTTGGCTAGGTAGGAGGACGGCAGCGCGGCAGGCGAAAAATAGCTGGCTAGCTAACCGATAATTACTCAAAGCTACACAATTATCTTAGATACAAAGATAGCAAAGAAAACTATGTAGCTAGCTAACACTACACAAGTCAAGTCGTTCCGTTGTAATGTAATCGTTTCTACAGTGCTGCTAATCGGTGGCTAGCTGGCTAGCTAGCAGGGTTGACTACGTTACGTTACGTTACGTTAGGGCGAGAATACCTGGCTAGCGAACCTCAGCGAACCTTGATAACTACACAATTATCACCGATACAAAGACGGCTATGTAGCCAGCTAAGTAGCTAG
Source organism: Salvelinus fontinalis (assembly GCF_029448725.1). Taxonomy (NCBI): domain Eukaryota; kingdom Metazoa; phylum Chordata; class Actinopteri; order Salmoniformes; family Salmonidae; genus Salvelinus; species Salvelinus fontinalis. The sequence continues at coordinate 1,267,178 of NC_074665.1, read as the reverse complement.
CTAAGATCGAACAAATACAAATCAAAGATAGCAAAGACAACTGTGTAGTCAGCCAACACTACACTGATCAAGTCGTTCCGTTGTAATGCACTCGTTTCTACAATGCTGCTATTCGGTGGCAAGCTGGCTAGCTAGCAGTGTTGGCTACGTTGCGTTACGTTAGGGCGAAAATAGCTGGCTGGCGAACCTCAATAACTACACAATTATGTTTGATGCAAAGACGGCTATGTAGCTAGCTAAGATCAAACAAATCAAACCGTTGTACTGTAATGAAAATGAAAATCAGACCGTTGTACTATAATGAAATGTAATGAAAAGTTTATACTACTATTCGGTAGACGGTGGACGTTGGCTAGCTGCTGGGCAGATAGCAGTGTGGACTACGATAGACGACGAGATACGATAATTACGCAATTATCTTTTATACACAGACGGCTAAGTAGCTAGCTAAGAAGAAATTGCTAAGGTTAGACAAATTAAACCGTTGTACTATAATGAAATGTAATGAAATGTAATGAAAAGTTATACTACCTGCAGAGCGAATGCAAATGCGACCGCATCATCTCTGTTGTGGGATACCATCATCTCTGAAGGATACCATCATCTCTATGGTGGGATACCATCATCTCTGTTGTGGGATACCATCATCTCTGAAGGATACCATCATCTCTGAAGGATACCATCATCTCTATAGGATACCATCATCTCTATAGGATACCATCATCTCTGTTGTGGGATACCATCATCTCTGTTGTGGGATACCATCATCTCTGTTGTGGGATACCATCATCTCTGTTGTGGGATACCATCATCTCTGTAGGATAACATCATCTCTGTTGTGGGATACCATCATCTCTATAGGATACCATCATCTCTGTTGTGGGATACCATCATATCTGAAGGATACCATCATCTCTATAGGATACCATCATCTCTGTTGTGGGATACCATCATCTCTGTTGTGGGATACCATCATCTCTGTTCTGGGATACCATCATCTCTGTTGTGGGATACCATCATCTCTGTTGTGGGATACCATCATCTCTATAGGATACCATCATCTCTGTTGTGGGATACCATCATCTCTGTAGGATACCATCATCTCTGTTGTGGGATACCATCATCTATGTTTTGGGATACCATCATCTCTGGATACCATCATCTCTGTTTTGGGATACCATCATCTCTGGATACCATCATCTCTGTTTTGGGATACCATCATCTCTGTTTTTGGATACCATCATCTTTGGATACCATCATCTCTGGATACCATCATCTCTGTTGTGGGATACCATCATCTCTGGATACCATCATCTCTGTTTTGGGATACCATCATCTCTGTTTTGGGATACCATCATCTTTGGATACCATCATCTCTGGATACCATCATCTCTGTTTTGGGATACCATCATCTCTGGATACCATCATCTCTGTTTTGGGATACCATCATATCTGTTTTTGGATACCATCATCTCTGGATACCATCATCTCTGTTGTGGGATACCATCATCTCTGGATACCATCATCTCTGTTGTGGGATACCATCATCTCTGGATACCATCATCTCTGTTGTGGGATACCATCATCTCTGGATACCATCATCTCTTTTGTGGGATACGATCATCTCTGTTGTGGGATACCATCATCTCTGTTGTGGGATACCATCATCTCTGGATACCATCATCTCTGTTGTGGGATACCATCATCTCTGGATACCATCATCTCTGGATACCATCATCTCTATAGGATACCATCATCTCTATAGGATACCATCATCTCTATTGGATACCATCATCTCTGTAGGATACCATCATCTCTATAGGATACCATCATCTCTGTAGGATAACATCATCTCTGTAGGATAACATCATCTCTGTAGGATAACATCATCTCTGTTGTGGGATACCATCATCTCTGTAGGATACCATCATCTCTATAGGATACCTTCATCTCTGTAGGATAACATCATCTCTATAGGATACCATCATCTCTGTTGTGGGATACCATCATCTCTGTAGGATAACATCATCTCTGTGGTGGGATACCATCATCTCTGAAGGATACCATCATCTCTATAGGATACCATCATCTCTGTAGGATACCATCATCTCTGTAGGATACCATCATCTCTATAGGATACCATCATCTCTATAGGATACCATCATCTCTGTTGTGGGATACCATCATCTCTGTAGGATAACATCATCTCTGTTGTGGGATACCATCATCTCTGAAGGATACCATCATCTCTGTAGGATACCATCATCTCTATAGGATACCATCATCTCTGTTGTGGGATACCATCATCTCTATAGGATACCATCATCTCTATAGGATACCATCATCTCTATAGGATACCATCATCTCTGTAGGATACCATCATCTCTGTAGGATACCATCATCTCTATAGGATACCTTCATCTCTGTTGTAGGATACCATCATCTCTATAGGATACCTTCATCTCTGTTGTGGGATACCATCATCTCTATAGGATACCATCATCTCTATAGGATACCATCATCTCTATAGGATACCATCCTCTCTGTAGGATACCATCATCTCTGTAGGATACCATCATCTCTATTGGATGCCATCATCTCTGTTGTGGGACACCATCATCTCTATAGGATACCATCATCTCTATAGGATACCATCATCTCTGTAGGATACCATCATCTCTATAGGATACCATCATCTCTGTAGGATACCATCATCTCTATAGGATACCATCATCTCTGAAGGATACCATCATCTCTATTGGATACCATCATCTCTATAGGATACCATCATCTCTATAGGATACCATCATCTCTGTAGGATAACATCATCTCTATAGGATACCATCATCTCTGTAGGATACCATCATCTCTATTGGATACCATCATCTCTGCTGTGGGATACCATCATCTCTATAGGATACCATCATCTCTATAGGATACCATCATCTCTGTAGGATACCATCATCTCTGTAGGATACCTTCATCTCTATTGGATACCATCATCTCTATAGGATACCATCATCTCTATAGGATACCATCATCTCTGAAGGATACTATCATCTCTGTAGGATACCATCATCTCTGTAGGATAACATCATGTCTGTTGTGGGATACCATCATCTCTGAAGGATACCATCATCTCTATAGGATACCATCATCTCTGTAGGATACCATCATCTCTGTAGGATACCATCATCTCTATAGGATACCATCATCTCTGTAGGATACCATCATCTCTATAGGATACCATCATCTCTGTAGGATTCCATCATCTCTGTAGGATACCATCATCTCTATAGGATACCATCATCTCTGTAGGATACCATCATCTCTGTAGGATACCATCATCTCTGTAGGATACCATCATCTCTATAGGATACCATCATCTCTGTAGGATAACATAATCTCTGTTGTGGGATAACATCATCTCTGAAGGATACCATCATCTCTATAGGATACCATCATCTCTGTAGGATACCATCATCTCTGTAGGATACCATCATCTCTGTAGGATACCATCATCTCTGTAGGATACCATCATCTCTATAGCATACCATCATCTCTGTAGGATAACATCATTTCTGTTGTGGGATACCATCATCTCTGTTGTGGGATACCATCATCTCTATAGGATACCATCATCTCTGTAGAATACCATCATCTCTGTAGGATACCATCATCTCTGTTGTGGGATACCATCATCTCTATAGGATACCATCATCTCTGTAGGATACCATCATCTCTGTAGGATACCATCATCTCTATAGGATACCATCATCTCTGTTGTGGGATACCATCATCTCTATAGGATACCATCATCTCTATAGGATACCATCATCTCTGAAGGATACCATCATCTCTATAGGATACTATCATCTCTGTTGTGGGATACCATCATCTCTGTAGGATACCATCATCTCTGTAGGATACCATCATCTCTGTTGTGGGATACCATCATCTCTGGATACCATCATCTCTGTTTTGGGATACTATCATCTCTATAGGATACCATCATCTCTGTAGGATACCATCGTCTCTGTAGGATACCATCATCTCTGTAGGATACCATCGTCTCTGTTGTGGGATACCATCATCTCTGTAGGATACCATCATCTCTGTAGGATACCATCATCTCTGTAGGATACCATCATCTCTGGATACCATCATCTCTGTTATGGGATACCATCGTCTCAGTTGTGGGATACCATCATCTCTGTAGGATACCATCATCTCTGTAGGATACCATCATCTTTGTAGGATACCATCATCTATGTTTTGGGATACCATCATCTCTGGATACCATCATCTCTGTTTTGGGATACCATCGTCTCTGTTGTGGGATACCATCATCTCTGTAGGATACCATCATCTCTGTAGGATACCATCATCTCTGTAGGATACCATCATCTATGTTTTGGGATACCATCATCTCTGGATACCATCATCTCTGTTTTGGGATACCATCATCTTTGGATACCATCATCTCTGGATACCATCATCTCTGTTGTGGGATACCATCATCTCTGTAGGATACCACCATCTCTGTAGGATAACATTGTAAGGATCTTGGTGTAGCTGGTGCAGAGGAGTCAGGCGCAAGATAGCAGAGATGAGTAACACAATGAACTTTACTCAAAATATCAAAATACATGAAGTAACACCAGGCCCACAAACAACGAACCAAACTTACAATAAACAAACACGCACAAAAACCATGGGGAAAACAGAGGGTAAATAATGAACATGCAATTGGGGAAATGAAACCAGGTGTGTAAAACAAAGACAAAACAAATGGAAAATGAAAAGAAAAATGGATCTGGGATGGCTAGAAGGCCGGTGACGTCGAATGCCGAACGCCACCCGAACAAGGAGAGGGTCCGACTTTGGCGGAAGTCGTGACAAACATCATCTCTGTTGTGGGATACCATCATCTCTATAGGATACCATCATCTCTGTTGTGGGATACCATCATCTCTATAGGATACCATCATCTCTGTAGGATACCATCATCTCTGTAGGATACCATCATCTCTGTAGGATACCATTATCTCTGTTGGATACCATCATCTCTGTTTTGGGATACCATCATCTCTATAGGATACCATCATCTCTATAGGATACCATCATCTCTGTAGGATACCATCATCTCTGTTGTGGGATACATCATCTCTATGGGATACCATCATCTCTATAGGATACCATCATCTCTATAGGATACCATCATCTCTATAGGATACCATCATCTCTGTGGGTTACCATCATCTCTGTAGGATACCATCATCTCTGTAGGATACTATCATCTCTGTAGGATACTATCATCTCTGTTGTGGGATACATCATCTCTATGGGATACCATCATCTCTATAGGATACCATCATCTCTATAGGATACCATCATCTGTATAGGATACCATCATCTCTGTGGGATACCATCATCTCTGTAGGATACCATCATCTCTATAGGATACCATCATCTCTATAGGATACCATCATCTCTATAGGATACCATCATCTCTGTGGGATACCATCATCTCTGTAGGATACCATCATCTCTGTAGGATACTATCATCTCTGTAGGATACTATCATCTCTGTTGTGGGATACATCATCTCTATGGGATACCATCATCTCTATAGGATACCATCATCTCTATAGGATACCATCATCTCTATAGGATACCATCATCTCTGTGGGATACCATCATCTCTGTAGGATACCATCATCTCTATAGGATACCATCATCTCTATAGGATACCATCATCTCTATAGGATACCATCATCTCTGTGGGATACCATCATCTCTGTTGTGGGATACCATCATCTCTGTTGTGGGATACCATCATCTCTGTAGGATACCATCATCTCTATAGGATACCATCATCTCTATAGGATACCATCATCTCTATAGGATACCATCATCTCTGTGGGATACCATCATCTCTGTGGGATACCATCATTTCTATAGGATAACATCATCTCTGTAGGATACCATCATCTCTATAGGATACCATCATCTCTATAGGATACCATCATCTCTGTTGTGGGATACCATCATCTCTGTAGGATACCATCATCTCTGTTGTGGGATACCATCATCTCTGTAGGATACCATCATCTCTGTTGTGGGATACCATCATCTCTGTAGGATACCATCATCTCTGTAGGATAACATCATCTCTGTTGTGGGATACCATCATCTCTGTAGGATAACATCATCTCTGTTGTGGGATACCATCATCTTTGAGCTTGTGACCAATTACATTTAATTTTATTTGATTTGCAGGACTTGCTTTTTCTGAGTATTGTGTCCAAAAAGCGGAGCATTTCTTTAATACAGACATACCTCCCGCCATCTTTAAAACCATTGAATCTATATGTTTTGACCATGACAGTTTACAATCTAAGGTAACACCAAGTAGTGGAGTCTGCTCAACTTGTTCAACAGCTACACAAAGTGTTTTGTTTGTCATTTGTACGTGATACGGGTCCACAAAATGCTTACTTGCACGTTCCTTCTGGACAATGCAACAGCATTAAGAAATACTGGAGCAAGAGGTGGGAGATGTGAAAGCTTCTCTACAGACTATACTGACAGGAGGAAGAGGAGGAGGGATACATCATGGAGGAGGAGAGTGAGGAAGAGAAGAAAGAAGAGGAAGACCAGTACTTCAGGGATAGCTGGGAGATTTGACACCCAAGAGGAAGACCAGTACTTCAGGGATAGCTGGGAGAGTTGACATCGAAGAGGAAGACCAGTACTTCAGGGATAGCTGGGAGATTTGACACCTAAGAGGAAGACCAGTACTTCAAGGATAGCTGGGAGATTTGACACCTATGAGGAAGACCAGTACTTCAGGGATAGCTGGGAGATTTGACACCTAGGAGGAAGACCAGTACTTCAGGGATAGCTGGGAGATTTGACACTGAAGAGGAAGACCAGTACTTCAGGGATAGCTGGGAGATTTGACACTGAAGAGGAAGACCAGTACTTCAGGGATAGCTGGGAGAGTTGACACTGAAGAGGAAGACCAGTACTTCAGGGATAGCTGGGAGATTTGACACTGAAGAGGAAGACCAGTACTTCAGGGATAGCTGGGAGATTTGACACTGAAGAGGAAGACCAGTACTTCAGGGATAGCTGGGAGAGTTGACACTGAAGAGGAAGACCAGTACTTCAGGGATAGCTGGGAGATTTGACACTGAAGAGGAAGACCAGTACTCAGGGATAGCTGGGAGATTTGACACTGAAGAGGAAGACCAGTACTTCAGGGATAGCTGGGAGATTTTACATTGAAGAGGAAGACCAGTACTTCAGGGAGAGCTGGGAGATTTGACACTGAAGAGGAAGACCAGTACTTCAGGGATAGCTGGGAGATTTGACACTGAAGAGGAAGACCAGTACTTCAGGGATAGCTGGGAGATTTGACACCCAAGAGGAAGACCAGTACTTCAGGGATAGCTGGGAGATTTGACACCTAGGAGGAAGACCAGTACTTCAGGGATAGCTGGGAGATTTGACACCCAAGAGGAAGACCAGTACTTCAGGGATAGCTGGGAGATTTGACACCTAGGAGGAAGACCAGTACTTCAGGGATAGCTGGGAGATTTGACACCTAGGAGGAAGACCAGTACTTCAGGGATAGCTGGGAGATTTGACACCCAAGAGGAAGACCAGTACTTCAGGGATAGCTGGGAGATTTGACACCTAGGAGGAAGACCAGTACTTCAGGGATAGCTGGGAGATTTGACACTGAAGAGGAAGACCAGTACTTCAGGGATAGCTGGGAGATTTGACACTGAAGAGGAAGACCAGTACTTCAGGGATAGCTGGGAGATTTGACACCTAGGAGGAAGACCAGTACTTCAGGGATAGCTGGGAGATTTGACACCCAAGAGGAAGACCAGTACTTCAGGGATAGCTGGGAGATTTGACACCTAGGAGGAAGACCAGTACTTCAGGGATAGCTGGGAGATTTGACACTGAAGAGGAAGACCAGTACTTCAGGGATAGCTGGGAGATTTGACACTGAAGAGGAAGACCAGTACTTGACACTGGGTTTTGCGTGTCTCCTGTGTTCTACTGTGTTCTCTGCAGAACAGATGACCCCACCATATCCATCTCCTGAAAAATCACGCTGGACAATTATAAATTGCAGAGCGATTTGACTATATACCAGCCTCAGTTATATTTCTGCAGTTATGTCCAAAAACACATTCCAATATTTTAGTATTATGTTACGACACTTTGACACAAATCTTGTCAGTTTTAAATATGCATATGGTAGCAGTTATGTCCAAGTCTAATTTGGAAGTAAATCATTTGAATAAATGTTTTTGTTAGTTTACTATGTGTAGACATATTGTTATATGTTGATAAGAATCGTGTGGTTTCTGAATCTTTTGACAGCTCTAGTTAACCAGGTTGAAAAACAGCTCTAGTTAACCAGGTTGAAAAACAGCTCTAGTTAGGTTAACCAGGTTGAAAAACAGCTCTAGTTAACCAGGTTGAAAAACAGCTCTAGTTAACCAGGTTAAAAAACAGCTCTAGTTAACCAGGTTATAAAACAGCTCTAGTTAACCAGGTTGAAAAACAGCTCTAGTTAACCAGGTTGAAAAACAGCTCTAGTTAGCCAGGTTGAAAAACAGCTCTAGTTAACCAGGTTGAAAAACAGCTCTAGTTAGGTTAACCAGGTTGAAAAACAGCTCTAGTTAGGTTAACCAGGTTGAAAAACAGCTCTAGTTAACCAGGTTGAAAAACAGCTCTAGTTAACCAGGTTGAAAAACAGCTCTAGTTAACCAGGTTGAAAAACAGCTCTAGTTAACCAGGTTGAAAAACATCTCTAGTTAGCCAGGTTGAAAAACAGCTCTAGTTAACCAGGTTGAAAAACCAGCGCCTTAGAATGCTAGAAAATCAGATTTAAACTTTTTGTTTTACTGCTAAAAGAGATTGAGACTATTTCTCATAATGTTTTATATGACTGTCTGAAACAGCTTTTTATAATGATAATGTTGAGCATGTGACAATACAGGGGCGGATGCAAGATGCAAGCAACGATGGTTTAATGAATACAGTTTACAGCAGCAACAGGACAGACAGACTGTACTCAGACGGAATCCGACCCAGGGACTAAGGTGTATCTTCCTTGATAGCGTGCAGAGAAATCCAGGGGAGTGTGTCCGGATGGGTAGGAAGGAGCACAGAAGATAATCCACACAGGGGCGACGAGAGAATGAGCACGAACACACGACACAACCTCAGGGAAGAAAACAACGATCTGACAACAAGAAACACTGGTTACAGAACATATAAAGGGAAGATAAGTGATTCCAGCTGGCGCAGACAATCAAGCCGAGATTGGGAACCACGCCCACACAAACACGAGAGATAGAGAGAGAGAGAAAAGGAGGCAGTGGATTCATGAACCGTGACAGAGCATTCCATTTTGATAATGTTGAGCATTCCATTTTGATAATGTTGAGCATTCCATTTTGATAATGTTGAGCATTCCATTTTGATAATGTTGAGCATTCCATTTTGATAATGTTGAGCATTCCATTTTGATAATGTTGAGCATTCCATTTTGATAATGTTGAGCATTCCATTTTGATTATTTTGAGCTTTCCATTTTGATTATGTTGAGCATTCCAGTTGATTATGTTGAGTTTTCCATTTGATTATGTTGAGTATTCCATTTGATTATGTTGAGTATTCCATTTTGATTATGTTGAGTATTCCATTTTGATTATGTTGAGCATTCCATTTTGATTATGTTGAGCATTCCATTTTGATTATATTGAGTATTCCATTTGATTATGTTGAGCATTCCATTTTGATTATATTGAGTATTCCATTTTGATTATGTTGAGCATTCCATTTTGATTATGTTGAGCATTCCATTTTGATTATGTTGAGTATTCCATTTTGATTATGTTGAGTATTCCATTTTGATTATGTTGAGTATTCCATTTTGATTATGTTGAGCATTCCATTTTGAATATGTTGAGCATTCCATTTTGATTATGTTGAGTAATCCATTTGATTATGTTGAGTATTCCATTTTGATTATGTTGAGTATTCCATTTGATTATGTTGAGCATTCCATTTGATTATGTTGAGCATTCCATTTGATTATGTTGAGTATTCCATTTGATTATGTTGAGTATTCCATTTTGATTATGTTGAGTATTCCATTTGATTATGTTGAGCATTCCATTTGATTATGTTGAGTATTCCATTTTATTATGTTGAGCATTCCATTTTGATTATGTTGAGTATTCCATTTGATTATGTTGAGCATTCCATTTGATTATGTTGAGCATTCTATTTGATTATGTTGAGCATTCCATTTGATTATGTTGAACATTCCATTTGATTTTGTTGAACATTCCATTTTGATTATGTTGACTATTCCATTTGATTATGTTGAGTATTCCATTTTGATTATGTTGAGCATTCCATGTGATTATGTTGAGTATTCCAATTTGATTATGTTGAGTATTCCATTTGATTGTGTTGAGTATTCCATTTTGATTATGTTGAGTATTCCATTTTGATTAGGTTGAGCATTCCATTTGATTATGTTGAGTATTCCAATTTGATTATGTTGAGTATTCCATTTGATTATGTTGAGCATTCCATTTGATTATGTTGAGCATTCCATTTGATTGTGTTGAGTATTCCATTTTGATTATGTTGAGTATTCCAGTTGATTATGTTGAGCATTCCATTTGATTATGTTGAGAATTCCATTTGATTATGTTGAGTATTCCATTTTGATTATGTTGAGTATTCCATTTGATTATGTTGAGCATTCCATTTGATTATGTTGAGCATTCCATTTTGATTATGTTGAGCATTCCATTTGGTTATGTTGAGCATTCCATGGTGAGAGATAATGGTAATGTTTCCAGCAAGATGTTCTGCTCTATTTTAGGTGAAAGTACAGGAGGATCTAAAGACAATACCACTGCTTTCTGCCACATTCTGCCCCAGGATCAACATCAATTGATTGTGTGTTTGTAATGCAAAATGCTAACCAGAGGATTGTGTGTTTGTGATGCTAAATGCTAAATGCTAACCAGAGGATTGTGTGTTTGTGATGCTAAATGCTAACCAGAGGATTGTGTGTTTGTGATGCTAAATGCTAAATGCTAACCAGAGGATTTTGTGTTTGGATGCTAAATGCTAACCAGAGGATTGTGTGTTTGTGATGCTAAATGCTAAATGCTAACCAGAGGATTGTGTGTTTGTGATGCTAAATGCTAAATGCTAACCAGAGGATTGTGTGTTTGTGATGCTAAATGCTAACCAGAGGATTGTGTGTTTGTGATGCTAAATGCTAAATGCTAACCAGAGGATTGTGTGTATGTGATGCTAAATGCTAATCAGAGGATTGTGTGTTTGTGATGCTAAATGCTAAATGCTAACCAGAGGATTGTGTGTTTGTGATGCTAAATGCTAAATGCTAACCAGAGGATTGTGTGTTTGTGATGCTAAATGCTAACCAGAGGATGGGGTGTTTGTGATGCTAAATGCTAAATGCTAACCAGAGGATTGTGTGTTTGTGATGCTAAATGCTAAATGCTAACCAGAGGATTCTGTGTTTGTGATGCTAAATGCTAAATGCTGACCAGAGGATTGTGTGTTTGTGATGCTAAATGCTAACCAGAGGATTGTGTGTTTGGATGCTAAATGCTAACCAGAGGATTGTGTGTTTGTGATGCTAAATGCTAAATGCTAACCATTGGATTGTGTGTTTGGGATGCTAAATGCTAAATGCTAACCAGAGGATTGTGTGTGTTTGATGGTAAATGTTAAAAGTTGCTTCTTTCATTACTCATTCCGATGATTGGCCTACAGCATGTTTAGTTTCAGTCCATAATATGCCCTCTTCTGTGTGGTGCTACAGAGGAGAGGAGGAAGCTAACTTGAACCCTTTATACTTCTCTTCTGTCTGGTCTGTGTCGCTAGTTAAGGAACTGTGAATACTGGTAAGACACTTTTATCTCTATACGGTATAAGATTCTGACTGTTCCATGTTGGGAGGAAGTGTTAGCTTGACAGTAACAATATACCTTTTAATTGAATAGAACCAGTCCAAACATGAGCTGGTATGGTGTATATCAAGTTTAATTGAATAGAACCAGTCCAACCATGAGCTGGTATGATGTATATCAATTTTAATTTAATAGAACCAGTACAACCATTAGCTGGTATGGTGTATATCAAGTTTAATTGAATAGAACCAGTCCAACCATTAGCTGGTATGGTGTATATCAAGTTTAATTGAATAGAACCAGTCCAACCATGAGCTGGTATGGTGTATATCAAGTTTAATTTAGTAGAACCAGTCCAACCATTAGCTGGTATGATGTATATCAAGTTTAATTGAATAGAACCAGTCCAACCATGAGCTGGTATGGTGTATATCAAGTTTAATTTAATAGAACCAGTCCAAACATGAGCTGGTATGGTGTATATCAAGTTTAATTGAATAGAACCAGTCCAACCATTAGCTGGTATGGTGTATATCAAGTTTAATTGAGTAGAACCAGTCCAACCATGAGCTGGTATGATGTATATCAAGTTTAATTGAGTAGAACCAGTCCAACCATGAGCTGGTATGATGTATATCAAGTTTAATTGAATAGAACCAGTCCAACCATGAGCTGGTATGGTGCATATCAAGTTTAATTTAGTAGAACCAGTCCAACCATGAGCTGGTATGGTGTATATCAAGTTTAATTTAATAGAACCAGTCCAACCATGAGCTGGTATGATGTATATCAAGTTTAATTGAATAGAACCAGTCCAACCATTAGCTGGTATGATGTATATCAAGTTTAATTTAGTAGAACCAGTCCAACCATTAGCTGGTATGATGTATATCAAGTTTAATTGAATAGAATCAGTCCAACCATGAGCTGGTATGATGTATATCAAGTTTAATTTAGTAGAACCAGTCCAACCATTAGCTGGTATGATGTATATCAAGTTTAATTTAGTAGAACCAGTCCAACCATTAGCTGGTATGATGTATATCAAGTTTAATTGAATAGAATCAGTCCAACCATGAGCTGGTATGATGTATATCAAGTTTAATTTAGTAGAACCAGTCCAACCATTAGCTGGTATGATGTATATCAAGTTTAATTTAGTAGAACCAGTCCAACCATTAGCTGGTATGATGTATATCAAGTTTAATTGAATAGAATCAGTCCAACCATGAGCTGGTATGATGTATATCAAGTTTAATTTAGTAGAACCAGTCCAACCATTAGCTGGTATGGTGTATATCAAGTTTAATTGAATAGAACCAGTCCAACCATGAGCTGGTATGGTGTATATCAAGTTTAATTTAGTAGAACCAGTCCAACCATGAGCTGGTATGATGTATATCAATTTTAATTGAATAGAACCAGTCCAACCATGAGCTGGTATGATGTATATCAAGTTTAATTTAGTAGAACCAGTCCAACCATGAGCTGGTATGATGTATATCAAGTTTAATTTAGTAGAACCAGTCCAACCATGAGCTGGTATGATGTATATCAATTTTAATTGAATAGAACCAGTCCAACCATGAGCTGGTATGATGTATATCAAGTTTAATTTAGTAGAACCAGTCCAACCATGAGCTGGTATGATGTATATCAAGTTAGTGTCTTGTACTGAGTGGAAAATGTCAACTGGTAAAGAAAAGTTCTTAGTCACTACTTTCTTCACTATTGTCTTTAAAAAGCCCTTTCTTTGTTATTTGTTTGTTGTCTTTGTTGCTCTAATTTGAGACATGGATTATTCTGTGAGAGAGCATTAGGATGCCACCACGGAGCCACGTGTTCATTTCACAGGGTACCACTTATTTTGACCGTGCTCTTGCTATAACCAAACAGAGTTTGGCTGGGATTTAAACAAACCTAGCTGCATCAACATGGCACTTTCCTGGACCGTTAAAGGTCATTTTATGTTTCAGCTGACGTCCACGATGTTTAAAGTGCGAATGCAATCTCTGCGAACGTCAGGGAAACTACTTGTCAAGTGTAGTGCGACGTGTGTGCATTGTGATTGGATTTTAATCCCAGCCTGCGTCTGTTGCTCCCATTGTTGACGTTGTTATTGTTGTTGTTGACGTTGTTATTGTTGTTGTTGACGTTGTTGTTGTTGTTGTTGTTGTTGTTGTTGTTGTTGTTGTTGTTGTTGTTGTTGTCGTTGTTGTTGTTGTTGTTGTTGTTGTTGTCGTTGTTGTTGTTGTTGTTGTTGTTGTTGTTGTTGTTGTCGTTGTTGTTGTTTACAACCCAGCCCTCTTTACTGCATGGATTCCAATCACGTTGTACCATCTGACTAAATTCACCATGTACCATTTAACACCATGTACCATTTAACACCATGTACCATTTAACTCCATGTACCATTTAACACCATGTACCATTTAACACCATGTACCATTTAACTCCATGTACCATTTAACACCATGTACCATTTAACTCCATGTACCATTTAACACCATGTACCATTTAACTCCATGTACCATTTAACTCCATGTACCATTTAACTCCATGTACCATTTAACTCCATGTACCATTTAACACCATGTACCATTTAACTCCATGTACCATTTAACACCATGTACCATTTAACTCCATGTACCATTTAACTCCATGTACCATTTAACTCCATGTACCATTTAACTCCATGTACCATTTAACACCATGTACCATTTAACTCCATGTACCATTTAACACCATGTACCATTTAACTCCATGTACCATTTAACACCATGTACCATTTAACACCATGTACCATTTAACACCATGTACCATTTAACACCATGTACCATTTAACTCCATGTACCATTTAACTCCATGTACCATTTAACACCATGTACCATTTAACTCCATGTACCATTTAACTCCATGTACCATTTAACTCCATGTACCATTTAACTCCATGTACCATTTAACACCATGTACCATTTAACTCCATGTACCATTTAACTCCATGTACCATTTAACACCATGTACCATTTAACTCCATGTACCATTTAACTCCATGTACCATTTAACACCATGTACCATTTAACTCCATGTACCATTTAACTCCATGTACCATTTAACTCCATGTACCATTTAACACCATGTACCATTTAACACCATGTACCATTTAACACCATGTACCATTTAACACCATGTACCATTTAACACCATGTACCATTTAACACCATGTACCATTTAACTCCATACGCTGCTATCTCTGTTAACTTCATGTCAGGGAGGGTGGTCAGAATCAACTCCTGGTTTCGTTGCTAAAAAATACTGTGATAAATATTTGGTGTAAAACAATGAATTTCAAAATGATCTGCACTGTTTGTTAGCCAGACAGTTTAAGTGGAATTATACAAAAAAAAAATCATTGAATTAACTGACAATATGCAAATATTCCATTTAAACAATGCAGGCAATCCACAGCCAGACACGGGCGGAAATCAGTTGAGGACTTAGACAAGTTGAAAATGCAACAAAAGTACTGATATTATACCAACAAAACAAAAACTGATACATTTATTGTCTGTTTACATATATTTTAGAGGCAATTCTTTGCAGACAATTGGTATAAAACCGGTGTAAACTGTATTTATGGAGAACGATCACGGTCTGGCGCCTAGGGCCCCTGCTGGCGACGTGTCTGGAAGCCTGTCAAGGGATTTCAAACACAGCTGAGTGGTATGGGGCTTCCTACTCAGAACAATGGGTCTTCACATCTCTGCCAGCCGACAGGCAGACTGCTTGCCAGGTCCTTCTGCCTGCCAGGCTGCCCGTAGCTGCCACATCCATCAGCCTGAAGACAGTTTTAACTACCAGCCCCTGGCACCAACCACCAGACACACCAGACACCAGCCTGGACCGGACCGGTAACCTCCTATTCAAACATCCAGTCCCTGGCACCAACCACTAGACACTAGCCCGGACCGGACCAGACCGGTAACCTCATCCTCAAACGTCCAGCTCCTGGCACAACACCAGCCCAGCCTGGATGGTCCGGAATCCCCCTCCTTATAACCCCCTGCCCAACATGAATCGGAAAATGCCATCGCTTCACATTTATAAACATTTAAAATGTATAACAGGCCCGACTAGGACTCAAACCAAGGTCCAGCGACTGTCAACAGGCCCCGACTAGGACTCAAACCAAGGTCCAGCGACTGTCAACAGGCCCCGACTAGGACTCAAACCAAGGACCAGCGACTGTCAACAGGCCCCGACTAGGACTCAAACCAAGGTCCAGCGACAGTCAACAGGCCCCGACTAGGACTCAAGCCAAGGTCCAGCGACTGTCAACAGGCCCCGAACAGGACTCAAACCAAGGTCCAGCGACTGTCAACAGGCCCGACTAGGACTCAAACCAAGGTCCAGCGACTGTCAACAGGCCCGACTAGGACTCAAACCAAGGTCCAGCGACTGTCAACAGGCCCGACTAGGACTCAAACCAAGGTCCAGCGACTGTCAACAGGCCCCGACTAGGACTCAAACCAAGGTCCAGCGACTGTCAACAGACCCCGACTAGGACTCAAACCAAGGTCCAGCGACTGTCAACAGGCCCGACTAGGACTCAAACCAAGGTCCAGCGACTGTCAACAGGCCCCGACTAGGACTCTAACCAAGGTCCAGCGACTGTCAACAGGCCCGACTAGGATTCAAACCAAGGTCCAGCGACTGTCAACAGGCCCGACTAGGACTCAAACCAAGGTCCAGCGACTGTCAACAGGCCCGACTAGGACTCAAACTAAGGTCCAGCGACTGTCAACAGGCCCCGAACAGGACTCAAACCAAGGTCCAGCGACTGTCAACAGGCCCCGACTAGGACTCAAACCAAGGTCCAGCGACTGTCAACAGGCCCGACTAGGACTCAAACCAAGGTCCAGCGACTGTCAACAGGCCCGACTAGGACTCAAACCAAGGTCCAGCGACTGTCAACAGGCCCCGACTAGGACTCAAACCAAGGTCCAGCGACTGTCAACAGGCCCCGACTAGGACTCTAACCAAGGTCCAGCGACTGTCAACAGGCCCGACTAGGACTCAAACCAAGGTCCAGCGACTGTCAACAGGCCCCGACTAGGACTCAAACCAAGGTCCAGCGACTGTCAACAGGCCCCGACTAGGACTCAAACCAAGGTCCAGCGACTGTCAACAGGGCGAACAGGACTCAAACCAAGGTCCAGCGACTGTCAACAGGCCCCCACTAGGACTCTAAACAAGGTCCAGCGACTGTCAACAGGCCCCGACTAGGACTCAAACCAAGGTCCAGCGACTGTCAACAGGCCCGACTAGGACTCAAACCAAGGTCCAGCGACTGTCAACAGGCCCGACTAGGACTCAAACCAAGGTCCAGCGACTATCAACAGGCCCCGACTAGGACTCTAACCAAGGTCCAGCGACTGTCAACAGGCCCCGACTAGGACTCAAACCAAGGTCCAGCGACTGTCAACAGGCCCGACTAGGACTCAAACCAAGGTCCAGCGACTGTCAACAGGCCCAACTAGGACTCAAACCAAGGTCCAGCGACTGTCAACAGGCCCGACTAGGACTCAAACCAAGGTCCAGCGACTGTCAACAGGCCCGACTAGGACTCAAACCAAGGTCCAGCGACTGTCAACAGGCCCCGACTAGGACTCAAACCAAGGTCCAGCGACTGTCAACAGGCCCGACTAGGACTCAAACCAAGGTCCAGCGACTGTCAACAGGCCCGACTAGGACTCAAACCAAGGTCCAGCGACTGTCAACAGGCCCCGACTAGGACTCAAACCAAGGTCCAGCGACTGTCAACAGGCCCCGACTAGGACTCTAACCAAGGTCCAGCGACTGTCAACAGGCCCGACTAGGACTCAAACCAAGGTCCAGCGACTGTCAACAGGCCCCGACTAGGACTCAAACCAAGGTCCAGCGACTGTCAACAGGCCCCGACTAGGACTCAAACCAAGGTCCAGCGACTGTCAACAGGCCCGAACAGGACTCAAACCAAGGTCCAGCGACTGTCAACAGGCCCCCACTAGGACTCTAACCAAGGTCCAGCGACTGTCAACAGGCCCCGACTAGGACTCAAACCAAGGTCCAGCGACTGTCAACAGGCCCGACTAGGACTCAAACCAAGGTCCAGCGACTGTCAACAGGCCCGACTAGGACTCAAACCAAGGTCCAGCGACGATCAACAGGCCCCGACTAGGACTCTAACCAAGGTCCAGCGACTGTCAACAGGCCCCGACTAGGACTCAAACCAAGGTCCAGCGACTGTCAACAGGCCCGACTAGGACTCAAACCAAGGTCCAGCGACTGTCAACAGGCCCAACTAGGACTCAAACCAAGGTCCAGCGACTGTCAACAGGCCCGACTAGGACTCAAACCAAGGTCCAGCGACTGTCAACAGGCCCGACTAGGACTCAAACCAAGGTCCAGCGACTGTCAACAGGCCCCGACTAGGACTCAAACCAAGGTCCAGCGACTGTCAACAGGCCCGACTAGGACTCAAACCAAGGTCCAGCGACTGTCAACAGGCCCCGAACAGGACTCTAACCAAGGTCCAGCGACTGTCAACAGGCCCGACTAGGACTCAAACCAAGGTCCAGCGACTGTCAACAGGCCCGACTGGGACTCAAACCAAGGTCCAGCGACTGTCAACAGGCCCCGAACAGGACTCAAACCAAGGTCCAGCGACTGTCAACAGGCCCCGACTAGGACTCAAACCAAGGTCCAGCGACTGTCAACAGGCCCCGAACAGGACTCAAACCAAGGTCCAGCGACTGTCAACAGGCCCCGAACAGGACTCAAACCAAGGTCCAGGGACTGTCAACAGGCCCCGAACAGGACTCAAACCAAGGTCCAGCGACTGTCAACAGGCCCCGACTAGGACTCAAACCAAGGTCCAGCGACTGTCAACAGGCCCCGAACAGGACTCAAACCAAGGTCCAGCGACTGTCAACAGGCCTCGAACAGGACTCAAACCAAGGTCCAGCGACTGTCAACAGGCCTCGAACAGGACTCAAACCAAGGTCCAGCGACTGTCAACAGGCCCCGACTAGGACTCAAACCAATGTCCAGCGACTGTCAACAGGCCCGACTAGGACTCAAACCAAGGTCCAGCGACTGTCAACAGGCCCCGACTAGGACTCTAACCAAGGTCCAGCGACTGTCAACAGGCCCCGACTAGGACTCTAACCAAGGTCCAGCGACTGTCAACAGGCCCGACTAGGACTCAAACCAAGGTCCAGCGACTGTCAACAGGCCCCGACTAGGACTCAAACCAAGGTCCAGCGACTGTCAACAGGCCCCGACTAGGACTCAAACCAAGGTCCAGCGACTGTCAACAGGCCCGAACAGGACTCAAACCAAGGTCCAGCGACTGTCAACAGGCCCCCACTAGGACTCTAACCAAGGTCCAGCGACTGTCAACAGGCCCCGACTAGGACTCAAACCAAGGTCCAGCGACTGTCAACAGGCCCGACTAGGACTCAAACCAAGGTCCAGCGACTGTCAACAGGCCCGAATAGGACTCAAACCAAGGTCCAGCGACTGTCAACAGGCCCGACTAGGACTCAAACCAAGGTCCAGCGACTATCAACAGGCCCCGACTAGGACTCTAACCAAGGTCCAGCGACTGTCAACAGGCCCGACTAGGACTCAAACCAAGGTCCAGCGACTGTCAACAGACCCGACTAGGATTCAAACCAAGGTCCAGCGACTGTCAACAGGCCCGACTAGGACTCAAACCAAGGTCCAGCGACTGTCAACAGGCCCGACTAGGACTCAAACCAAGGTCCAGCGACTGTCAACAGGCCCGACTAGGACTCAAACCAAGGTCCAGCGACTGTCAACAGGCCCCGACTAGGACTCAAACCAAGGTCCAGCGACTGTCAACAGGCCCGACTAGGACTCAAACCAAGGTCCAGTGACTGTCAACAGGCCCCGAACAGGACTCTAACCAAGGTCCAGCGACTGTCAACAGGCCCGACTAGGACTCAAACCAAGGTCCAGCGACTGTCAACAGGCCCGACTGGGACTCAAACCAAGGTCCAGCGACTGTCAACAGGCCCCGAACAGTACTCAAACCAAGGTCCAGCGACTGTCAACAGGCCCCGACTAGGACTCAAACCAAGGTCCAGCGACTGTCAACAGGCCCCGAACAGGACTCAAACCAAGGTCCAGCGACTGTCAACAGGCCCCGACTAGGACTCAAACCAAGGTCCAGCGACTGTCAACAGGCCCCGAACAGGACTCAAACCAAGGTCCAGCGACTGTCAACAGGCCTCGAACAGGACTCAAACCAAGGTCCAGCGACTGTCAACAGGCCTCGAACAGGACTCAAACCAAGGTCCAGCGAATGTCAACAGGCCCCGACTAGGACTCAAACCAAGGTCCAGCGACTGTCAACAGGCCCGACTAGGACTCAAACCAAGGTCCAGCGACTGTCAACAGGCCCCGACTAGGACTCAAACCAATGTCCAGCGACTGTCAACAGGCCCGACTAGGACTCAAACCAAGGTCCAGCGACTGTCAACAGGCCCGACTAGGACTCAAACCAAGGTCCAGCGACTGTCAACAGGCCCCGACTAGGACTCAAACCAAGGTCCAGCGACTGTCAACAGGCCCGACTAGGACTCAAACCAAGGTCCAGCGACTGTCAACAGGCCCGACTAGGACTCAAACCAAGGTCCAGCGACTGTCAACAGGCCCGACTAGGACTCAAACCAAGGTCCAGCGACTGTCAACAGGCCCGACTAGGACTCAAACCAAGGTCCAGCGACTGTCAACAGACCCGACTAGGACTCAAACCAAGGTCCAGCGACTGTCAACAGGCCCGACTAGGACTCAAACCAAGGTCCAGCGACTGTCAACAGGCCCCGACTAGGACTCAAACCAAGGTCCAGCGACTGTCAACAGGCCCGACTAGGACTCAAACCAAGGTCCAGCGACTGTCAACAGGCCCGACTAGGACTCAAACCAAGGTCCAGCGACTGTCAACAGGCCCGACTAGGACTCAAACCAAGGTCCAGCGACTGTCAACAGGCCCGACTAGGACTCAAACCAAGGTCCAGCGACTGTCAACAGACCCGACTAGGACTCAAACCAAGGTCCAGCGACTGTCAACAGGCCTCGAACAGGACTCAAACCAAGGTCCAGCGACTGTCAACAGGCCCGACTAGGACTCAAACCAAGGTCCGGCGACTGTCAACAGGCCCGACTAGGACTCAAACCAAGGTCCAGCGACTGTCAACAGGCCCCGAACAGGACTCAAACCAAGGTCCAGCGACTGTCAACAGGCCCGACTAGGACTCAAACCAAGGTCCAGCGACTGTCAACAGGCCCCGACTAGGACTCTAACCAAGGTCCAGCGACTGTCAACAGGCCCCGACTAGGACTCAAACCAAGGTCCAGCGACTGTCAACAGGCCCCGACTAGGACTCAAACCAAGGTCCAGCGACTGTCAACAGGCCCCGAATAGGACTCAAACCAAGGTCCAGAGACTGTCAACAGGCCCCGACTAGGACTCAAACCAAGGTCCAGCGACTGTCAACAGGCCCCGACTAGGACTCAAACCAAGGTCCAGCGACTGTCAACAGGCCCGACTAGGACTCAAACCAAGGTCCAGCGACTGTCAACAGGCCCGACTAGGACTCAAACCAAGGTCCAGCGACTGTCAACAGGCCCCGACTAGGACTCAAACCAAGGTCCAGCGACTGTCAACATGCCCCGAACAGGACTCAAACCAAGGTCCAGCGACTGTCAACAGGCCCCGACTAGGACTCAAACCAAGGTCCAGCGACTGTCAACAGGCCCGACTAGGACTCAAACCAAGGTCCAGCGACTGTCAACAGGCCCCGAACAGGACTCAAACCAAGGTCCAGCGACTGTCAACAGGCCCCGAACAGGACTCAAACCAAGGTCCAGCGACTGTCAACAGGCCCCGACTAGGACTCAAACCAAGGTCCAGCGACTGTCAACAGGCCCCGACTAGGACTCAAACCAAGGTCCAGCGACTGTCAACAGGCCCGACTAGGACTCAAACCAAGGTCGAGCGACTGTCAACAGGCCCGACTAGGACTCAAACCAAGGTCCAGCGACTGTCAAACCAAGAGGTTAACTTATTCGGGATCGGTGTCCCTTCCACAGGACGGTTGAGCTAACGTAGGGTAATATGATTAGCTGTTGCAGCGTCGACAACTACTGTGATTATTATTATTTGACCATGCTGGTCATCTATGAACATTTGAACATCTTGGCCATGTTCTGTTATAATCTCCACCCGGCACAGCCAGAAGAGGACTGGCCAACCCTCATAGCCTGGTTCCTCTCTAGGTTTCCTAGGTTCTGGCCTTTCTAGGGAGTTTTTCCTAGCCACCGTGTTTCTACACCTGCATTGCTTGCTGTTTGGGGTTTTAGCCTGTACAGCACTTTGACATATCAGCTGATGTAAGAAGGGTTTTATAAATACATTTGATTTGATTTGCATGAGATTGTAAGTAACAAGAACATTTCCCAGGACATAGACATATCTGACATGGGCAGAAAGATTAAATGATTGTTAATCTAACTGCACTGTCCAATTTACAGTAGCTATTACAGTGAAATAATACCATGCTATTGTTTTTTTAACATGAACAATTATTAATAAACAAATTAGGCACATTTGGGCAGTCTTGATACAACATTTTTAACAGAAATGCAATGGTTCATTGGATCAGTCTAAAACTTTGCACATACACTGATGCCATCTAGTGTCCAAAACCTAAATTGCACCTGTGCTGGAATAATACGGGGTGGCAGTTAGCCTAGTGGTTAGAGCGTTGGACTGGTAACCAAAAGGTTGCAAGATCGAATCCCCGAGCTGACAAGCTAAAAATCTGTCGTTCTGCCCCTGAACAAGGCAGTTAACCCACTGTACCTAGGCCTCATTGAAAATAAGAATGGGTTCTTAACTGACTTGCCTAGATAAATAAAGGTACATTTAAAAAATATATATATTATGGCCTTTTCAAAGATGATGGTACAAAAAAATACCAAAGAACAGTCGTTTTTTTCTTTGTATTATCTTATACCAGATCTATTGTGTTATATTCTACTATATTCCTTTTGCATTTCCAGAAACTTCAAAGTGTTTCCTTTCAAATGGTGCCAAGAATATGCATATCATTGCTTCAGGGCCTGAGCTACAGGCAGTTAGATTTGGGTATGTAATTTTAGGAGAAAATGTAAAATGAAGAGGATTAACATTCACAGAGCTACACCTTCTCTGGCTTAGGCCCCCACCTAAACACACAGGCACAACTAGACATTGATTGATTGGAGACAGCTTGTGTCAATTACAGAACATTCCTCACCTGCAGCAAAACTGGTGGACAGTGCTGGAAATACCGGTAAAAGCGCCTGAAAAACTCCTGGCCCTAACTATAATTCAGTCAAGTACAGGCTTAACTGAGTGAACAACAGAGACAGAATCCAATATGGAATTTTATTAAATAGTTCGGGGTATGGCCTCATCTCCAGATGATGCTGGGCAGCTGGCATCGAACCCCCCCCCCCCTCGACCCGCAGTGTTGTTAAGTAAAAGTATGTAAATTACATTTACTTTTAATACTTCAGTACAATTCAAATCAAATATTTTTAGACTTTTACTGAAGTAGTATTTTACAGGGTGAATTTCACTTTTACTTGAGTCATTTATCTAGGTAATTGTACTTTTACTCAATTTTGACAATTGGGTACATTTTCCACCACTGCCCCCCTGTTGGGGAACGAGAGTTCCAATGACGGGTCTTATTATAGCTGGTGGTGGTGGGGAGGTGGATGGCTGTCAAACTGTTGCTGCTGAGAAAGAGCAAGTGAGAGAACGAGGGTAATGTGACAAGTAAACACAATATTTACGCCCATTGGTTGAGAGAGAGGAAGGTGATAATTAAAAGAGTGAGCCCATAGGTTGAACAGAAAGTGTGAGGAATGCATTTTTGCCTATAAGATCAATAGGTGAATGACATGGCTGATAGGGAAGAGGAGGAGAGACAAGACTCTATGCTGATGATGATACGTTTGCATTCATTCCCACTATGATGAAATAGTCTGGGTAGCCATTTGATTAGCTGTTCAGGAGTCTAATGGTTTGGGGGTAAAAACTGTTGAGAAGCCTTTTGGTCCTAGATTTGGCATTCCGGTACCGCTTGCCATGCGGTAGTAGAGAGAACAGTCTATGACTGGGGTGGCTGGGGTCTTTCATAATTTTTATGGCCTTCCTCTGATACCGCCTGGTGTAGAGGTTCTGGATGGCAGGGAGCTTTGCCCCAGTGATGCACTGGGCCGTACGCACTACCCTCTGAGGCTGAGCAATTGCCATACCAGGTCAGTGATGCAACCCGTCAGGATGCTCTCGATGTTGCAGCTGTAGAACATTTTGAGGATCTCAGGACCCATGCCAAATCTTTTTAGTTTCCTGAGGGGGAATAGGCTTTGTCGTTCCCTCTTCACAACTGTCTTAGTGTGTTTGGACCATTCTAGTTTGTTGGTGATGTGGACACCAAGGAATTTGAAGCTCTCAACCTTTGTGATATCTCAATAATACCTACAGATTGTTAATTCCCCTTGTTAAATAAGTATCCTGGTAATCTCTCTGTGTCTGGTCAGACATGTTCCATCTATTAAATGTCCGCTCTAGGAGCAGCACAGTCCCTGAGGGTTTAGACCAGCACATCTAGCTTCTGACAAAATCATTTCTCTTGATGGAAAAACTAAGTTACGTAGCAAAGAGAGAGAGATAGAGAGAGATATCAGCTCCTGGTTTCTGCTGTCAGGTGCCACCAACACACTAATGAAGATAGATGGAGGAATATAGACGTGGTGCACTGTGATATAAAGTGATACAGAAAGGACATCTCTCCATGCTACATCACTATAAACGTCACCGACAAGAGTAGTAGGAAGGATCCATATTCAACCACAGCCCAAAGAAAATTCACAAAGGACCAGCTGCAGCATGTTGTGCCCTTGTGGTCCTTGGAGACAGATAGCTAATTTTACAGTCACCTACTTACTGCTGTACACAGCTTTCCCCACTATGACAAAGATGAGGAGATTAATGCTAACAATTACAAAGTTCTGTTTTGCTGGTTCCCTCAGTTGGCCAGTGTTCTCATGAGGAGTGTTTTGCTGGTTCCCTCAGTTGGCCAGTGTTTTCATGAGGAGTGTTTTGCTGGTTCCCTCAGTTGGCCAGTGTTTTCATGAGGAGTGTTTTGCTGGTTCCCTCAGTTGGCCAGTGTTTTCATGAGGAGTGTTTTGCTGGTTCCCTCAGTTGACCAGTGTTTTCATGAGGAGTGTTTTGCTGGTTCCCTCAGTTGGCCAGTGTTTTCATGAGGAGTGTTTTGCTGGTTCCCTCAGTTGGCCAGTGTTTTCATGAGGAGTGTTTTGCTGGTTCCCTCAGTTGGCCAGTGTTTTCATGAGGAGTGTTTTGCTGGTTCCCTCAGTTGGCCAGTGTTTTCATGAGGAGTGTTTTGCTGGTTCCCTCAGTTGGCCAGTGTTCTCATGAGGAGTGTTTTGCTGGTTCCCTCAGTTGGCCAGTGTTTTCATGAGGAGTGTTTTGCTGGTTCCCTCAGTTGGCCAGTGTTTTCATGAGGAGTGTTTTGCTGGTTCCCTCAGTTGGCCAGTGTTCTCATGAGGAGTGTTTTGCTGGTTCCCTCAGTTGGCCAGTGTTTTCATGAGGAGTGTTTTGCTGGTTCCCTCAGTTGGCCAGTGTTTTCATGAGGAGTGTTTTGCTGGTTCCCTCAGTTGGCCAGTGGTCTCTTGCCCACCTAACATACCAATCTCTCTGATTGGGTCACATGACAGAGATCCACCTCCACTTGATCCAACCAGTGAATGGGAACCAGGAAGATGACGTCCTCAATAGGATCCTAGTGATTTGACGGAGCTGCTGCAGCATCAGAGGTCAGTTCAACAAGGGGTCTGTTCGCCGTGAACACGTTACTTAGTAACAATTTCAGTTGATCGATTTGAATGAAAATTCCAAAATGTTATGCTGAAACACTGAACAGCTAATTGTTGTAAGGATTACTGTGGTGCCAATGACTGCTATTCCTACTATATGTAACAGAAAGCCTACGTAGCCACATGATTATTTGTAGTGGCAGTTTGGACGCGAAACAGATGCTTTTGTTCACACACACGACATTCAGACTCTGTTAGCTAAAGTTTGCGGCTAACACGAAATAAATGGAATATGATAGCTATCGTTCGCTGCTAACACAAAACAAATGGAATATGATAGCTATCGTTCGCGGCTAACACAAAACAAATGAAATATGATAGCTATCGTTCGCGGCTAACACAAAACAAATGAAATATGATAGCTATCGTTCGCGGCTAACACAAAACAAATGGAATATGATAGCTATCGTTCGCGGCTAACACAAAATAAATGGAATATGCTAGCTATCGTTCGCTGCTAACACAAAACAAATGAAATATGATAGCTATCGTTCGCGGCTAACACAAAACAAATGAAATATGATAGCTATCGTTCGCGGCTACCACAAAACAAATGAAATATGATAGCTATCGTTCGCGGCTAACACAAAACAAATGAAATATGATAGCTATCGTTCGCGGCTACCACAAAACAAATGAAATATGATAGCTATCGTTCACGGCTAACACAAAACAAATGAAATATGATAGCTATCGTTCGCGGCTACCACAAAACAAATGAAATATGATAGCTATCGTTCGCGGCTAACACAAAACAAATGAAATATGATAGCTATCGTTCGCGGCTAACACAAAACAAATGAAATATGATAGCTATCGTTCGCGGCTAACACAAAACAAATGAAATATGATAGCTAACGTTCACAAACTATTTCCCTTGTTGAACACACCTCAGGTGTAATTTCAAATGACCTAAAAATAACAATAATCTCCCCAGGCAGACAGGTCACTCTGTTCTGCTCTCTGTGTGTTATTAAACCCAATCTGAGTGGTAACATCTTCTAGCCAGGCAGCAGACGGCCTAATTTATGAGCAGAGAAGTCCCAAATGGTACCCTATTCCCTATGTCCAGCACTACGTTTGACCAGGGCCCGATTCCCTATGTTCGGCACTACGTTTGACCAGGGCCCGATTCCCTATGTTCGGCACTACGTTTGACCAGGGCCCGATTCCCTATGTTCGGCACTACGTTTGACCAGGGCCCGATTCCCTATGTTCGGCTCTACGTTTGACCAGGGCCCGATTCCCTATGTTCGGCACTACGTTTGACCAGGGCCCGATTCCCTATGTTCGGCACTACGTTTGACCAGGGCCCGATTCC
This sequence comes from Salvelinus fontinalis, assembly GCF_029448725.1. Classification (NCBI taxonomy): domain Eukaryota; kingdom Metazoa; phylum Chordata; class Actinopteri; order Salmoniformes; family Salmonidae; genus Salvelinus; species Salvelinus fontinalis. The sequence continues at coordinate 1,239,842 of NC_074665.1, read as the reverse complement.
CTATGTTCGGCACTACGTTTGACCAGGGCCCGATTCCCTATGTTCGGCACTACGTTTGACCAGGGCCCGATTCCCTATGTTCGGCACTACGTTTGACCAGGGCCTGATTCCCTATGTTCGGCACTACGTTTGACCAGGGCCCGATTCCCTATGTTCGGCACTACGTTTGACCAGGGCCCGATTCCCTATGTTCGGCACTACGTTTGACCAGGGCCTGATTCCCTATGTTCGGCACTACGTTTGACCAGGGCCCGATTCCCTATGTTCGGCACTACGTTTGACCAGGGCCCGATTCCCTATGTTCGGCACTACGTTTGACCAGGGCCCGATTCCCTATGTTCGGCACTACTTTTGACAAGATGATTACATGATTTCTCATCTCAGTAATATGACACCTGTCTCACCTCACACCTGTCTCACCTCACATGATTTCTCATCTCAGTAATATGACACCTGTCTCACCTCACACCTGTCTCACCTCACACGATTTCTCATCTCAGTAATATGACACCTGTCTCACCTCACACCTGTCTCACCTCACATTATTTCTCATCTCAGTAATATGACACCTGTCTCACCTCACACCTGTCTCACCTCACATTATTTCTCATCTCAGTAATATGACACCTGTCTCACCTCACACCTGTCTCACCTCACATTATTTCTCGTCTCAGTAATATGACACCTGTCTCACCTCACACCTGTCTCACCTCACATGATTTCTCATCTCAGTAATATGACACCTGTCTCACCTCACACCTGTCTCACCTCACACGATTTCTCATCTCAGTAATATGACACCTGTCTCACCTCACACCTGTCTCACCTCACATTTTTTCTCATCTCAATAATATGACACCTGTCTCACCTCACACCTGTCTCACCTCACATGATTTCTCATCTCAGTAATATGACACCTGTCTCACCTCACACCTGTCTCACCTCACATTATTTCTCATCTCAGTAATATGACACCTGTCTCACCTCACACCTGTCACACCTCACATTATTTCTCATCTCAGTAATATGACACCTGTCTCACCTCACACCTGTCTCACCTCACACGATTTCTCATCTCAGTAATATGACACCTGTCTCACCTCACACCTGTCTCACCTCACATTTTTTCTCATCTCAATAATATGACACCTGTCTCACCTCACACCTGTCTCACCTCACATTATTTCTCATCTCAGTAATATGACACCTGTCTCACCTCACACCGGAATCACCTCACATTATTTCTCATCTCAGTAATATGACACCTGTCTCACCTCACACCTGTCTCACCTCACATGATTTGTCATCTCAGTAATATGGCCCCTGTCTCACCTCACATGATTTCTCATCTCAGTAATATGACACCTGTCTCACCTCACACCTGTCTCACCTCACATGATTTCTCATCTCAGTAATATGACACCTGTCTCACCTCACACCTGTCTCACCTCACACGATTTCTCATCTCAGTAATATGACACCTGTCTCACCTCACACCTGTCTCACCTCACATTATTTCTCATCTCAGTAATATGACACCTGTCTCACCTCACACCTGTCTCACCTCACATTATTTCTCATCTCAGTAATATGACACCTGTCTCACCTCACACCTGTCTCACCTCACATTATTTCTCGTCTCAGTAATATGACACCTGTCTCACCTCACACCTGTCTCACCTCACATGATTTCTCATCTCAGTAATATGACACCTGTCTCACCTCACACCTGTCTCACCTCACACGATTTCTCATCTCAGTAATATGACACCTGTCTCACCTCACACCTGTCTCACCTCACATTATTTCTCATCTCAGTAATATGACACCTGTCTCACCTCACACCTGTCTCCCCTCACATTATTTCTCATCTCAGTAATATGACACCTGTCTCACCTCACACCTGTCTCACCTCACATTTTTTCTCATCTCAATAATATGACACCTGTCTCACCTCACACCTGTCTCACCTCACATGATTTCTCATCTCAGTAATATGACACCTGTCTCACCTCACACCTGTCTCACCTCACATTATTTCTCATCTCAGTAATATGACACCTGTCTCACCTCACACCTGTCACACCTCACATTATTTCTCATCTCAGTAATATGACACCTGTCTCACCTCACACCTGTCTCACCTCACACGATTTCTCATCTCAGTAATATGACACCTGTCTCACCTCACACCTGTCTCACCTCACATTTTTTCTCATCTCAATAATATGACACCTGTCTCACCTCACACCTGTCTCACCTCACATTATTTCTCATCTCAGTAATATGACACCTGTCTCACCTCACACCGGAATCACCTCACATTATTTCTCATCTCAGTAATATGACACCTGTCTCACCTCACACCTGTCTCACCTCACATGATTTGTCATCTCAGTAATATGGCCCCTGTCTCACCTCACATGATTTCTCATCTCAGTAATATGACACCTGTCTCACCTCACACCTGTCTCACCTCACATTATTTCTCATCTCAGTAATATGACACCTGTCTCACCTCACACCTGTCTCACCTCACATTATTTCTCATCTCAGTAATATGACACCTGTCTCACCTCACACGATTTCTCATCTCAGTAATATGACACCTGTCTCACCTCACACCTGTCTCATCTCACATTTTTTCTCATCTCAATAATATGACACCTGTCTCACCTCACACCTGTCTCACCTCACATTATTTCTCATCTCAGTAATATGACACCTGTCTCACCTCACACCGGAATCACCTCACATTTTTTCTCATCTCAGTAATATGACACCTGTCTCACCTCATACCTGTCTCACCTCACATGATTTCTCATCTCAGTAATATGACACCTGTCTCACCTCACACCTGTCTCACCTCACATTATTTCTCATCTCAGTAATATGACACCTGTCTCACCTCACACCTGTCTCCCCTCACATTATTTCTCATCTCAGTAATATGACACCTGTCTCACCTCACACCTGTCTCACCTCACATTATTTCTCATCTCGGTAATATGACACCTGTCTTACCTCCGATGATTTTTTAATTCTACCTGTAATGCCGCCGTAGTCACAGACCTTCTCTCGTTGTAATGGGGTCTGGTAAATATCACAATGAGGATGATTTCAGGATGACGAAATGGGAAGGCAGGACTGTGTGTGTCTCTGCCGTACAGACAGTCTTAGCTGTCTGCTTGTGGCTGCAGGGTGTTACAGTGGCCCTGATAAGGCAGTCTGGTGGACTGGAGATTGGCACAGGGACCAGTAGTAGGATGTTGCACAGTGTGTGGTTAACATAACAGGCTTACAGTAGAACACATCTACACACTGCCAAGTAGAGACATGGGGAGAAAAGATCTCTCAGTACCAGGGTATTACTATAGAGGACAGAGTTGTCTCCACTGTCAGGTGTCACGCCGTGGCCATAGAGAGGCTTTTTTTTCTCTATTTTGGTTAGGCCAGGGTGTGACTAGGATGGGCATTCTAGTTTCTTTATTTCTATGTTTTGCTGTTTCTTTGTGTTTGGCCGGGTGTGGTTCCCAATCAGAGGCAGCTGTCTATCGTTGTCTCTGATTGGGAATCATACTTAGGCAGCCTTTTCCCCACCTGTGTTTTTGGGTAGTTAGTTTCTGTTTAGTGTCTACCGCTGACAGAACTATTTTGGTTTTAAACTTTGTTATTTTGTTCGAGTGTTTTTGTGAAATAAAATATCATGAACACTTGCGCTTTGGTCCACGCTGCGCTTTGGTCCATGCCTTCCGACGAGAGACAATACACCAGGATCTTTTTCATATTGTTCTTTCGCTTATTATTATTATCTTTAATCAGTTTTTTATTATGTGGTTTGTGCTTGGGTGCTTTCCTTACCATTCATTACTCTGGATATTCTTAAAGCCTGACAGTTCCTTACTGTAAGAGTCAAATAAGCACAGATTACAAAACAACATCAGTTTTTCTCAGAGTTTATTCCCCCTTATTTTGTCCTGTTCATAATGACATAGACAGCTTTTTTTTCTGGATGCTAAAATGAATGCTCTTCTATAAGAATAATGAACCACAATCTCTGTATATTTTCACTCCTGGAATAGTTTATTCTGTCTAATCAATAAACTACTTTTCACTAGCTGTGTTTTGCTGATAAATCATAATGAACAATCCCCTCAGGGATGGAGGTTCACACCATGGGTCAGTTCAGCGATGGGAAGTCTGTGTCAGAGTGGAGGAACCAGAAGGAACAGAGAGGCTGGCCTCCGCTTCACACCGTGGGTCAGGTCAGCGATGGGAAGTCTGTGCCAGAGTGGAGGAACCAGAAGGAACAGAGAGGCTGGCCTCCGCTTCACACCGTGGGTCAGTTCAGCGATGGGAAGTCTGTGTCAGAGTGGAGGAACCAGAAGGAACAGAGAGGCTGGCCTCCGCTTCACACCGTGGGTCAGCTCAGCGATGGGAAGTCTGTGCCAGAGTGGAGGAACCAGAAGGAACAGAGAGGCTGGCCTCCGCTTCACACCGTGGGTCAGTTCAGCGATGGGAAGTCTGTGTCAGAGTGGAGGAACCAGAAGGAACAGAGAGGCTGGCCTCCGCTTCACACCGTGGGTCAGCTCAGCGATGGGAAGTCTGTGCCAGAGTGGAGGAACCAGAAGGAACAGAGAGGCTGGCCTCCGCTTCACACCGTGGGTCAGCTCAGCGATGGGAAGTCTGTGCCAGAGTGGAGGAACCAGAAGGAACAGAGAGGCTGGCCTCCGCTTCACACCGTGGGTCAGGTCAGCGATGGGAAGTCTGTGCCAGAGTGGAGGAACCAGAAGGAACAGAGAGGCTGGCCTCCGCTTCACACCATGGGGTCAGGTCAGCGATAGGAAGTCTGTGTCAGAGTGGAGGAACCAGAAGGAACAGAGAGGCTGGCCTCCGCTTCACACCGTGGGTCAGTTCAGCGATGGGAAGTCTGTGTCAGAGTGGAGGAACCAGAAGGAACAGAGAGGCTGGCCTCCGCTTCACACCGTGGGTCAGTTCAGCGATGGGAAGTCTGTGTCAGAGTGGAGGAACCAGAAGGAACAGAGAGGCTGGCCTCCGCTTCACACCATGGGTCAGTTCAGCGATGGGAAGTCTGTGTCAGAGTGGAGGAACCAGAAGGAACAGAGAGGCTGGCCTCCGCTTCACACCGTGGGTCAGTTCAGCGATGGGAAGTCTGTGCCAGAGTGGAGGAACCAGAAGGAACAGAGAGGCTGGTGTCCGCTTCACACAAAAGTAGTAGTGCACTAAATAAGGAATAGTGTGCCATTTTGGATGTTAACTTGTAGTGGTTTCCATCTCCCATCATGCTGCAGGGTGATCTCAGGGTCGTGGTGGTTTCCATCTCCCATCATGCTGCAGGGTGATCTCAGGGTCGTGGTGGTTTCCATCTCCCATCATGCTGCAGGGTGATCTCAGGGTCGTAGTGGTTTCCATCTCCCATCATGCTGCAGGGTGATCTCAGGGTCGTAGTGGTTTCCATCTCCCATCATGCTGCAGGGTGATCTCAGGGTCGTGGTGGTTTCCATCTCCCATCATGCTGCAGGGTGATCTCAGGGTCGTAGTGGTTTCCATCTCCCATCATGCTGCAGGGTGATCTCAGGGTCGTGGTGGTTTCCATCTCCCATCATGCTGCAGGGTGATCTCAGGGTCGTAGTGGTTTCCATCTCCCATCATGCTGCAGGGTGATCTCAGGGTCGTGGTGGTTTCCATCTCCCATCATGCTGCAGGGTGATCTCAGGGTCGTGGTGGTTTCCATCTCCCATCATGCTGCAGGGTGATCTCAGGGTCGTAGTGGTTTCCATCTCCCATCATGCTGCAGGGTGATCTCAGGGTCGTGGTGGTTTCCATCTCCCATCATGCTGCAGGGTGATCTCAGGGTCGTAGTGGTTTCCATCTCCCATCATGCTGCAGGGTGATCTCATGGTCGTGTCAGAGCCACAGAGCTCATGGTGTTTATAGATGGGTCCTCCAGTCCACTTCCTGCCCATGCTTTAGACCCCAGGAGACCCCACTTCCTCTCACAGCCAACAAAATTACCCTGAACTATGTGTGGCCTGAATTAATGGGGAAAGACCCAATGTGTGGGCTGAACCAATGGGGAAAGACCAATGTGTGGGCTGGAGGACACCTCGCAGGAAACTGTAGCTCATCAGCTGTCCCCCTGGGAGATCTATAGGAACTAACCCTCAGTACCTGGTAAAGACCATCAGATCTATAGGAACTAACCCTCAGTACCTGGTAAAGACCAACAGATCTATATGATCTAACCCTCAGTACTCAGATCTATATGATCTAACCCTCAGTACCTGGTAAAGATCAACAGATCTATATGAACTAACCCTCAGTACTCAGATCTATATGATCTAACCCTCAGTACCTGGTAAAGACCATCAGATCTATATGATCTAACCCTCAGTACCTGGTAAAGACCAACAGATCTATATGAACTAACCCTCAGTACCTGGTAAAGACCAACAGATCTATAGGAACTAACCCTCAGTACCTGGTAAAGACCATCAGATCTATATGATCTAACCCTCAGTACTCAGATCTATATGATCTAACCCTCAGTACCTGGTAAAGACCAGCAGATATATATGAACTAACGCTGCTCTGTGCTCAGGACTCAGACAAACCTAGTAGACTTTGAGAACTGGCCGAGACAACAGATCATACAGTATTGGCCTTTCTCTGTGGGCAGTACTGGGCTTTTTCTATTGTTATACAGTGCTGGGTTTTCTCTATGGGCAGTACTGGGCTTTCTCTGTGGGCAGTACTGGGCTTACTCCATATATATACAGTACTGGGCTTTCTCTATGGCTGTTACTGGGCTTTCTCTGTGGGTTGTACTGGGCTTTCTCTAAGGATATACAGTGCTGGGTTTTCTCTATGGGCAGTACTGGGCTTTTTCAATGGATATACAGTACTGAGATTTCTCTATAGATATACTGTACTGAGATTTCTCTATAGGCTGTACTGGGCTTTCTATAAGGATATACTGTACTGGGCTTTATCTATGGGTAGTACTGGGTTTCCTCTATGGCTGTTACTGGGATTTATCTATGGGCAGTACTGGGTTTTCTGTATGGGTATACAGTACTTGGCTTTCTATATAGGCGGAGCTTGGCGTTCTCTATAGATACAGTACTGAGATTACTGGGCTTTCTCTATGGGTATACAGTACAGTGCTTTCTCTATGGGTATACAGTACTGAGATTACTGGGCTTTCTCTATGGGTATACAGTACAGTGCTTTCTCTATGGGTATACAGTACAGTGCTTTCTCTATGGGTATACAGTACAGTGCTTTCTCTAAGGTCAATACTGTGCTTTCTCTATGGGTATACAGTACTGGGCGTGTTTTATGGGTAGTACTGGGCTTTCTGTATGGGTATACAGTACTGGGCTTTCTCTATGGGTATACAATACTGTGCTTTCTCTATGGGTATACAGTACTGTGCTTTCTCTATGGGTATACAATACTGTGCTTTCTCTATGGGTATACAGTCATGGGCCTTCTCTATGCTTGTACAGTACTGGGCATTCTCTAAGGATATACATTACTTGGCTTTCTCTATGGGTATACAGTACTGTGCTTTCTCTATGGGCAGTACTTGGCTTTCTCTATAGGTATACATTACTTGGCTTTCTCTATGGGTATACAGTACTGTGCTTTCTCTATGGGCAGTACTTGGCTTTCTCTATAGGTATACAGTACTGTGCTTTCTCTATGGGCAGTACTGTGCTTTCTCTATAGGTATACAGTACTGGGCATTCTCTAAGGATATACATTACTGGGCTTTCTCTATGTGTATACAATACTTGTCCTTCTCTATGTGTATACAGTACTGTGCTTTCTCTATAGGTATACAGTACTTGGCCTTCTCTAGCATCCAAATAAATCTCATTAAAACATGTGGTTCCTGATAGAGCATGTTAATTTTACAACTCTGTTTTATCTGCGAATGTCTCTGTCAGTCACATGACTGTATCCAAGGCAACCCACAGAGGTCTGCGAGTTCACAGAATGAGGAAGGACAATTGTCTGCCTCTGTCATGCTGATTTGTTGGTAATGTAGAATTCTAGCAACATACCCGAATACGCTGTCAAATGATGTCGCTCCTGTTGTCCTGAGCGGTCATGATGAGTCAGTCTGTTTAAAGAGATTTAGTTTTATGTCAGAGTTCCACTAGTCATGAATATCATTGCTGTTGTTTTGGGAATACTTATTTTTTTTAGCTTTAAAACAACAGTTTTTCTACAAACAATTTTGGAAATAACTTTGTATTTCTGAGGAAACAGATAACATCAGTCAGGAGATCCCAATAACCTAATTCATTTCTACTGTATTTCTTCAGTCAGTAAGATAAGGGAGGAGTCTGTTTGTATCTAATACAAAGCTACTGTGAAAAGAGGTTAATACCCTTACTATGCCTCTCACACCATTTCAGGACCTTGAGAAACTTAAAAAAAAAAAAAAATTACATCTAAATTCCTAACCTTAAACCTTGATTTTCGACAAAATGACATGAATGGATTGAACACTTCTAAGAAAGAAAACACTTCTAACAGACAAAAACCTGGGAATACCATCCAACCCAAAACGCAGTGCGTAATGTTCAGTCTGAAGTTACTACTGAAGCCACAAATTAAAACACAGTAATCGGTCATGTTGTTATAAGAAGTAAAGGAAATAATGCTACCAAGCTGCTAGGACAGACCAACTTCAATCAGCACTGACGTGTGAAGTGAGATGTGTGAAAACTCTTGAGTTGTCACGGCCGTTGAAAGGAGAGGACCAAGGTGCAGCGTGGTGGGCGTACATTTTCTCTTTATTTGGAAACAGACGCCCAACAAAACAACAAACACTACAAAAAAAACAAACCGTGAAGCTCAAAGGCACCTAAACAAAAGTCAACTTCCCACAAAGACAGGTGGAAAAAAGGGATACCTAAGTATGGTTCTCAATCAGAGACAACGATAGACAGCTGCCTCTGATTGAGAACCACACCCGGCCAAACACAAAGAAATAGAAAACATAGAAATAAAGAAACTAGAACTCCCACCCTAGTCACACCCTGGCCTAACCAACATAGAGAATAAAAGCCTCTCTATGGCCAGGGCGTGACATTGAGCCCAACAATGGCAGGAGAGTTTCACAGCCTCCCCCACCCAAATGCAGACCTTTGACGCCACCAGCTCCATGGATTATACCTGTCTATGTCATCACAGTACAGTACCCCCTGGATACTAAAAATAACACAGCATGGCATAAAAAAACAATCCAGAAAAACTATAATATTGGTGTTCTAAAAAAGGTCCAGTTGCCACAAATAAAAATACCATCTAGAAGCTGACGCCGTAGAGCAAACAAAAAACTAGACCTACCTCGGCCTAAACATCAGCACCACAACTTCCACAAAGCTGTGAACGATCTGAGGGACAAGGCACGAAGAGGCTTCTACGCCGTTAAAAGGAACATAAATTTCGACATCCCAATTAGAATCTGGCAAAAAATACTTCAATCAGTTATGTAACCCATTAGCCTTCATGATTGAGAGGTCTGGGGTCCGCTCATCAACCAAGAATTCACAAAATAGGACAACCACCAAATGGAGACTCTGCAAAAACATCATCCCTGTACAACATAAAATACTAAATAATGAATGATGAGAAAGGAGATGTTAAACTCTACAACCAACTAAAATGAAGCAATTCCATAACCTTCCATAAGAAATCCATCACCTACAGAGAGATTAACCTAGAAAAAAGTCCCCTAAGCAAGCTGGTCCTGGGGCTCTGTTCACAAACACAAACAGACCCCACAGAGCCCCAGGACAGAAACACAATTAGACCCAACCAAATCACGAGAAAACAAAAAGATAATTACTTGACACATTGGAAAGAATTAACAAAAAAACTAATTAAACTGGAATGCTATTTCTCCCTAAACATAGAGTACACAGTGGCAGAATACCTGACCACTGTGACTGACCCAGAATTAAGGAAAGCTTTGACTATGTACATATTCAGTGAGCATAGCCTTGCCATTGAGAGAGGCTGCCGTAGGCAGACCTGGCTCTCAAGAGAAGACAGGCTATGTGCACACTGCCCACAAAATGAGGTGGAAACTGAGCTGCACTTCCTGATCTATGACCATATTAGAGACACATATTTCCCTTGAAAACAAATCCAAAACAAATCCAATTTTGATAAACTCCCATATCTGTAAGGCCTGACCCTGGAGAAGAGACTCAGGAATGGGAGTAGAACATTTAATATAGAACAGACATCAAACAGGAGACAGCGTCAGATCCAGGTATGCAAAGATAAACAAACATTAATCCTGAAGCAGGGAACAGACAGATATAGGTAATGACACAGGTGATTGAGTCCAGGTGAGTCCAGTAATCGTGACGGGGGAAGGCAGGTGTGTGTACTGATGGTGGCAGCAGTGCGTAATGCTGGGGAGCCTGGCGCCTTCGAGCGCCAGAGAGGAGCGGGACCAGGCGTGACAATATCTATTGGTTGAAATATCATAGTGTGCCATCACAGCAGCAAGATGTGTGACCTGTTGCCACAAGATAAGGACAGCCATTGAGAACAAACACCATTTTAAATACAACACATATATGTTGATTTATTCATCATTTTGTACTTTAACTATTTGCATATTGTTATAACACTGTACATAGCCATAATATGAAACTGTGTGTGTAATGTTTACTGTTCATTTTTATCTGTTTATTATCTATTTCACTTGCTTTGGCAATGTAAACATACAGTGCCTTGCAAAAGTATTCATCCCCTTGGCGTTTTTCCTACTTTGTTGCATTACAACCTGTAATTTAAATAGATTTTTATTTGAATTTCATGTAATGGACAAACACAGAATAGTCCAAATTGGTGAAGTGAAAAAAAAAAAGAAAAGTTGTTTCAAACAATTTGAAATAATCAAAAATGGAAAAGTGGTGCGTGCATACTGTATTCTCTCCCCTTGCTATGAAGCCCCTAAATAAGATCTGGTGCAACCAATTACCTTCAGAAGTCACATCATTAGTTAGATTGCATACAGGTGGACTTTATTTAACTGTCACATGATCTGTCACATGATCTCAGTATATATACACACCTGTTCTGAAAGGCCCCAGAGTCTGCAATACCACTAAGCAAGAAGCACCATGAAGACCAAGGAGCTCTCCAAATAGATCAGGGACAAAGTTGTCGAGAAGTACAGATCAGAGTTGGTTTATAAAAAAATATGAAACTTTGAACATCCCACAGAGCACCATTAAAACCGTTATTTAAAAATCGAAAGAATACGTCACCACAACAAACCTGCCAAGAGAGGCCCGCCCACTTACAACCTCATGCTAATCGCATTAGCCTATCTTAGCGCAACCGTCCCATGTATGGGACACCGATCCCAAAGAAGTTTTAGAGAAAAAAATAAGCAAACACTTTTGGTGTTCGCCAAAAGGTATGTGGGAGACTCCCCAAACATATAGAAGAAGGTACTCTGGTCAGATGAGAATAAAATTTGGCTTTTTGGTCATGAAGGAAAATGCACAAACCCAACACCTCTCATCACCCCGAGAACACCATCCCCACAGTGAAGCATGGTGGTGGCAGCATCATGCTGTGGGGATGTTTTTCATTGGCAGGGACTGGGAAACTGGTCAGCATTGAAGGAATGATGGATGGCGCTAAATACAGGGAAATTCTCGAGGGAAACCTGTTTCAGTCTTCCAGAGATTTGAGACTGGGAAGGAGGTTCACCTTCCAGCAGGGCAATGACCCTAAGCCTACTGCTAAATCAACACTTGAGTGGTTTAAGGGGAAGCATTTAAATGTCTTGGAATGGCCTAGTCAAAGCCCAGACCTCAATTCAATTGAGAATCTGTGGTATGACTTACAGATTGCTGTACACCAGAGGAACCCATCCAACTTGAAGGAGCTGGAGCAGTTTTGACTTGAAGAATGGGCAAAAATCCCAGTGGCTAGATGTGCCAAGCTTATAGACACATGTCCAAAGAGATGTGCAGCTATATTTGCTGCAAAAGGTGGCTCTACAACGTATTGACTTTGGGGGGTGAATGGTTATGCACGTTCAAGTGTTCTGTATTTTGTCTTATTTCTTTTTTGTTTCACAGCAAAACAATATTTTGTATCTTCAAAGGGGTAGGCATGTTGTGCAAATCAAATGATACAATCCCCCCAAAAATATATTTTAATTCCAGGTTGTAAGTCAACAAAATAGGAAAAATGCCAAGGGGGTTGAATACTTTGCAAGCCATTGTATGTTTCCCTTGCCAGTAAAGCCATTTGAATTGAATTCAGTGAGTGAGGGGCAGAGAGAGCAGATACAGAAACACACACTCTCATCCTGCCTCCTCCCTCCCTCCCTCCCTCCCTCCCTCCCTCCCTCCCTCCATCCCATCCTGTCATTTCTCATACAGATGTAAATTAGGCTACAGTAAATTTACCTGTTTCTGAGGAGACAGACAGCTCTCTCTCTCTCTCTCTCTCTCTCTCTCTCTCTCTCTCTCTCTCTCTCTCTCTCTCTTTCTCTTTCTTTCTCTCTCTCTCTCTCTCTCTCTCTCTCTCTCTTTCTATCCCTCTCTCTCTCTCTCTCTCTCTCTCTCTCTCTCTCTCTCTCTCTCTCTCTCTCTCTCTCTCTCTCTCAATTCTCTCTTTCTATCTCTGCTTCAGCTCCCCCATTGTTCATCTGTGTCCTCTTTCTTTCCATCTCTAATCTGACAGAGAAACATGCTGGGAGAGAGTCTCATCAGAATTATTTTGAAATGTTTATTATTGCCAAGGGAGTTTCTTTCCTTAATAGCCAGTCAGCTGACAGTATTCAGTCTGAGAGAGCAGAAGTACATGATTCATTTTGATTCGGTGCCATGGAAACCCTAAATATAAAGAATATGTTGACCAACTGAAGTATATTACGTCTCGCACTAGCAAGTATATCTTAACCCAGCCAGCTGTCACAAACATCCCCAGAGCACCAACTTCTCTGAGTCAGTGAGCAGAACTGACACCAGTATATTAAGGACGTGTCATTTTCCCTCTGAGGTGGAATACATGAATATAGTGATGCATGATGGGAACGTGATGACGCTGCAGTGGATAGCACCCGTTTTACGGGCTCCTGAATATTCTGCTATTGTTTTTAAAACGTTTTAAGCAAATCATAACTTTTTTTTTTTGTACATAATGTTTTGTCATCATTTCCTATGACGTAAAACAGCTTCTGGACATCAGAACAGCGATCACTAACCTCATTTTTTGATGACAATTTCTACTTCAACGAGTCAGCAGCGCTGGATGGTTACTTAGGCCCTGAACTCAAAGGAGGAAGCATCCTGATGAGACTACGTTGGAGCGCAAATAAACCACCTCTTCCCTTCGTTCTATTGACTAGCGTACTAGACAACAAACTGGACAAACTCCGCTCGAGACTATCCTATCAACGTCACCTGAAGAACTGTAATATTCTATGTTTCTATGAGTCGTGGCTGAACAATGACTTGGATAATATATATATATCTTGCTGGTTTTTCCATGCTGGACCGGACGACAGCATTGGATAAGATGAAGGGGGAAGGTGTGTCCCTTTGTTAACAAGAGGTGGGCAATCTCTAATCTTAAGGAAGTCTCAAGTTTTTGCTCGCCCGAGTTAGAGTTCCTCATGATAAGCTGTAGACCATTTACCAAGAGAGTTTTCATCTATATTATTCGTAGCTGTGAATTTACCACCTTAAACTGAAGCTGGCACTAAGACTGCACTCAACCAGCTGTATAAGGCCATAAGCAAACAATTTTATTATAACCAAGCAACGATTCTTTTGGACAAAAGTACCACTTGGCCAACCAGAAACCAGGCAGTGTCCGAACTGAGCTAAAAGCTAGAACTGCTGCTTTTAAATATTGGGACACTAATCCGGACGCTTAAACGAAATCACCCTACCTCTGATGAACCATCAAACAGGCAAAGTGTCAATACAGGACTAAGATAGAATCCTACTACGCCGGCTTTGACGCTCATCAGCGGAAGGGTTTTCAAACTATCAGGGATTACCAAGGGAACCCTTCGGCGCTGCCCAGTGACACTGAACCATGCAAATCAAATCAAAGTTTTTTGTCACGTGCGCCGAATACAACAGGTGTTTCACCTTACAGTGAAATGCTTACTGACAGGCTCTAACCAATAGTGTGAAAAAAGCTCTGTATTTGTGTGTGTGTAGGTAAGTAAAGAAATAAAACAACAGTAAAATACATTTGAAAATAACAGTAACAAGGATATACATATATATATATATATACAGACACCGGTTAGTCAGACTTATTGAGGTAGTATGTACATGTAGATATGGTTAAAGTGACTATGCATATATGATGAACAGAGAGTAGCAGTAGCGTAAAAGGAGGGGTTGGCGGGAGGTGGGACACATTGCAGATAGCCCAGTTAGCCAATGTGCGGGAGCACTGGTTGGTCGGGCCAATTGAGGTAGCATGTTAAAAAAACTATAGTTTTGGCAAGTCGGTTAGGACATCTACTTTGTGCATGACACAAGTAATTTTTTCAACAATTGTTTACAGACAGATTATTTCACTTATAATTCACTGTATCACAATTCCAGTGGGTCAGAAGTTTACATACACTAAGTTGACTGTGCCTTTAAACAGTTTGGAAAATTCCAGAAAATAATGTCATGGCTTTAGAAGCTTCTGATAGGCTAATTGACATCATTTGAGTCAATTGGAGGTGTACCTGTGGATGTATTTCAAGGCCTACCTTCAAACTCAGTGCCTCTTTGCTTGGAATCATGGGAAAATCAAAAGAAAACAGCCAAGACATCAGAAAATAAACTGTAGACCTCCACAAGTCTGGTTCATCCTTGGGAGTAATTTCCAAACGTCTGAAGGTACCACGTTCATCTGTACAAACAATAGTACGCAAGTATAAACACCATGGGACCACGCAGCCGTCATACCGCTCAGGAAGGCGACGCGTTCTGTCTCCTAGAGATGAACGTACTTTTGTGCGAAAAGTGCAACTCATTCCCAGAACAATAGCAAAGGACCTTGTGAAGATGCTGGAGGAAACAGGTACAAAAGTATCTATATCCACAGTAAAACGAGTCCTATATCGATATAACCTGAAAGGCTGCCCAGCAAGGAAGAAGCCACTGCTCCAAAACCACCATAAGA
Organism: Salvelinus fontinalis; assembly: GCF_029448725.1. Lineage (NCBI taxonomy): Eukaryota > Metazoa > Chordata > Actinopteri > Salmoniformes > Salmonidae > Salvelinus > Salvelinus fontinalis. The sequence continues at coordinate 1,224,623 of NC_074665.1, read as the reverse complement.
AATTCAGACTACGATTTGCAACTGCAAATGGGGACAAAGATCGTACTTTTTGGAGAAATGTCCTCTGGTCTGATGAATCAAAAATAGAACTGTGTGGCCAAAATGACCATGTTATGTTTGGAGGAAAAAGGGGGAGGCGCGGCTTTTGTGGAGCGATGGGTAACGATGCTTCGTGGGTGTCAGTTGTTGATGTGTGCAGAGGGTCCCTGGTTCGCGCCCGGGTCGGGGGGAGAGGACGGACTGAAGTTAAACTGTTACATTGGAGAGGAGGGGAGGCTTGCAAGCCGAAGAACACCATCTCAACCGTGAAGCACGGCGGTGGTAGCATTTTATTTATTTATTTATTTTACCGTTATTTTACCAGGTAAGTTGACTGAGAACACGTTCTCATTTGCAGCAACGACCTGGGGAATAGTTACAGGGGAGAGGAGGGGGATGAATGAGCCAATTGTAAACTGGGGATTATTAGGTGACCATGATGGTTTGAAGGCCAGATTGGGAATTTAGCCAGGACACCGGGGTTAACACCCCTACTCTTTCGATAAGTGCCATGGGATCTTTAATGACCTCAGAGAGTCAGGACACCCGTTTAACGTCCCATCCGAAAGACGGCACCCTATACAGGACAGTGTCCCCAATCACTGCCCTGGGGCATTGGGATATTTTTCAGACCAGAGGAAAGAGTGCCTCCTACTGGCCCTCCAACACCACTTCCAGCAGCATCTGGTCTCCCATCCAGGGACTGACCAGGACCAACCCTGCTTAGCTTCAGAAGCAAGCCAGCAGTGGTATGCAGGGTGGTATGCTGCTGGCAATAGCATCATGTTGTGGGGGTGCGTTGCTGCAGGAGGGACTGGTGCACTTCACAAAATAGATGGATTCATGAGGACGGGAAATTATGTGGATATATTGAAGCAGCATCTGAAGACATCAGTCAGGAAGTTAAAGCTTGGTCGCAAATGGGTCTACCAAATGGACAACGACTCCAAGCATACTTCCAAAGTTTTGGCAAAATGGCTTAAGGACAACAAAGTCAAGGTATTGGAGTGGCCATCACAAAGCCCTGACCTCAATCCTATAGAACATTTGTGGGCAGAACTGAAAAAGCGTGTACGAGCAAGGAGGCCTACAAACCTGACTCAGTTACACCAGCTCTGTCAGAAGGAATGGGCCAAAATTCACCCAACCTATTGTGGGAAGCTTGTGGAAGGCTACCCGAAACATTTGACTCAAGTTAAACAATTTGAAGGCAATGCTACCAAATACTAATTGAGTGTATATAAACTTCTGACCTACTGGGAATGTGATGAAAGAAATAAAAGTTGAAATAAATCATTTTCTCTACTATTATTCTGACATTTCACATTCTTAAAATAAATTGGTGATCGTAACTGACCTAAGACAGGGAATTTTTATTTGGATTAAACGTCAGGAATTGTGAAGAACTGAGTTTAAATGTATTTGGCTAAGGTGTATGTAAACTTCCGACTTCAACTACATATTCAATCTCTCCTTCTCCCAGTCGTTTGTCCCTACTTGCTTGCCTTACCCAAGTAACTGAACTAAATACCCTGTCAACATCAAGTGCTTTGTTAGGTAAGGATCATATCACCTCCACTGACACCCAACACCCTAGACCCACTACAGTTTGCATACCGCCCCAACAGATCAACAGACAGGGTAGGTTACTTCTAAACGTAATCCGTTACAGTTACCTGTCCAACATTGTAATCAGTAACGTAACTTTTGGACTACCCAAACTCAGTAACGTAATCTGATTACATTCAGTTACTTTTAGATTACTTTCCCCTTAAGAGGCATTAGAAGAAGGATTGCAGGATAAATCAATGTTAAAGTATAGCTGGCCATATATGGATGTTAAATGTTACTTCATGGGTTGGTTATGTATTTCTTCTAATGCTTTCTATTACGTATAATATTACAATTATGTCTTTACATTAAAAACCAAGTCTATCAGAATTCCAGTCATTCCATTAATGTTACAACCCTTGATGTTTAAGACTTGGAAAACGGAAGTATAGATTAGCCAAATTGTTTTACCTTAACATAACTTAACTTAACATAACTCCAAAACTAAGGATTTGTTGGCCAGCCCTACTCTGTTGTTTATGATTTTGTTGTCATGGAGGACTGATTGGGCTCATGAAAAATACATGCTGCAGCTGTTTGAAAAGGATCCACAGATGAAACATTAACAAAATGGACGCCCTCTTGTTTGGTTAAAAACCTGAGGGATGGAGAAATGTAAACACTCTCAGATTAATAGACAGAGTTATAGATGCAAGGACTGACCATCCATGATATAAAACGTATTGCTTTAACCATGTTATGAGGCTATACAGTGTTTGTTTACAGAGTAAAACAAGCTTATATTTTGGGTTCTCATGGAGTGTGACTGTTGAACTAAATTCTTCAAGAAACAATATATATATATATATAATTTATAAGTCCAAAAATGGATGTAGTAACTACAGATTGCCATTTTAAGTCTATTAGAAGTGTCCAGTTTGAGTCCATTAGGCCATTGGGTTTTTTGTGTTATCAGCATCCTTTTATATACAGATGATACGGTCTTCTACTCAGCTGGCCCTTCCCCAGATTGGGTGTTAAATAATCTACAACAAAGCTTTCTTAGTGTCCAACAAGGTTTCTCTGCCCTTAACCTTGTTCTGAACACCTCCAAAACAAAGGTTGTGTGGTTTGGTAAGAAGAATGCCCCTCTCCCCACCGGTGTGATTACTACCTCTGAGCGTTAACAGCTTGAGGTAGTCACCTCATACAAGTACTTGGGAGTATAGCTAGACGGTGCACTGTCCTTCTCTCAGCACATATCAAAGCTGCAGGCTAAAGTTAAATCTAGACCTGGTTTCCTCTATCGTAATCGCTCCTCTTTCACCCCAGCTGCCAAACTAACCCTGATTCAGATGACCATCCTACACGTGCTAGATTACGGAGACATCAATTATAGATCGGCAGGTAAGGGTGCTCTCGAGCAGCTAGATGTTCTTTACAATTCGGCCATCAGATTCACCACCAATGCTCCTTATAGGACACATCACTGCACTCTATACTCCTCTGTAAACTGGTCGTCTCTGTTTACCCGTCGCAAGACCCACTGGTTGATACTTATTTATAAAACCCTCTTAGGCCTCACTCCCCCCTATCTGAGATATCTACTGCAGCCCTCATCCTCCACATACAACACCCGTTCTGCCAGTCACATTCTGTTAAAGGTCCACAGACATCCCTGGGTCGCTCGTCTTTTCAGTTCACTGCAGCTAGCGACTGGAACGAGCTGCAACAAACACTCAAACTGGACAGTTTTATCTCAATCTCTTCAGTCAGACTCCATCATGGACATTCTTACTGACAGTTGTGGCTGCTTCACATAATGTATTGTTGTCTCTACCTTCTTGCCCTTTGTGCTGTTGTCTGTGTCCAATAGTGTTTGCACCATGTTTTGTGTTGCTGCCATGTTGTGTTGCTACAATGCTGTGTTTTCATGTGTTACTGCCTTGCTATATTGCTGTCTTAGGTCTCTATATGTAATGTTGTTTTGTCTCTCTTGTCGTGATGTGTGTTTTGGCGCTAGGGACATAAGCATTTCCCTACACCTGTGATAACATCTGCAAAATATGTGTACCATTTGATATGATCTGACCTATGTGAGAATGCTGTTCATTTCCTACAGCTCAGTGTTCAACACATAGTGCCCACAAAGCTCATCACTAAGCTAAGGATCCTGGGACTTTAGTCAGTCTCCCCACCAGTATTAATGAATTGAGACATTCCGATTTTTTTCTTTGTATTATCTTTTACCAGATCTATTGTGTTATATTCTCCTACATTTATTTCACATTTCCAAAAACTTCAAAATGTTTAGTTTCAACTGGTACCAAGAATATGCATATCCTTGCTTCAGGTCCTGAGTTACAGGCAGTTAGATTTGGGTATGTCATTTTAGGAGAAAATTGGAAAAAAAAGGGCGGATCTAATACTGGTGGGGAAACTGAGTAAAATGAGACACTGAGGACGCTTGGAAAAGCATACATAATGGAGTATTGTTCCTCCTTCGTTTCTTTGTTATAGTGTCGTAGCACATTTTCACCCCCAGAGAGTATGAATGGTTAGAACAAAGCAGTCATTAGGAGAGAAGAGCAGTATGGGCCATAGGTCATCAAGGGATACAATACGAGTACCAGAGGTCATCCAGAACTACATTAAGAGTACCAGAGGTCACAAAGGGCTACAATAAGAATACCAGAGGTCATCCAGGGCTACAATAAGAGTACCAGAGGTCACAAAGGGCTACAATACGAGTACCAGAGGTCATCCAGGGCTACAATAAGAATACCAGAGGTCACAAAGGGCTACAATAAGAATACCAGAGGTCATCCAGGGCTACAATAAGAGTACCAGAGGTCACAAAGGGCTACAATAAGAGTACCAGAGGTCATCCAGGGCTACAATAAGAGTACCAGAGGTCATCCAGGGCTACAATAAGAATACCAGAGGTCATCCAGGGCTACAATAAGAATACCAGAGGTCATCCAGGGCTACAATAAGAATACCAGAGGTCATCCAGGGCTACAATAAGAATACCAGAGGTCATCCAGGGCTACAATAAGAATACCAGAGGTCATCCAGGGCTACAATAAGAATACCAGAGGTCATCCAGGGCTACAATAAGAATACCAGAGGTCACAAAGGGCTACAATAAGAGTACCAGAGGTCACAAAGGGCTACAATAAGAGTACCAGAGGTCACAAAGGGCTACAATAAGAGTACCAGAGGTCACAAAGGGCTACAATAAGAATACCAGAGGTCACAAAGGGCTACAATAAGAGTACCAGAGGTCACAAAGGGCTACAATAAGAATACCAGAGGTCACAAAGGGCTACAATAAGAGTACCAGAGGTCACAAAGGGCTACAATAAGAATACCAGAGGTCACAAAGGGCTACAATAAGAGTACCAGAGGTCATCCAGGGCTACAATAAGAGTACCAGAGGTCACAAAGGGCTACAATAAGAATACCAGAGGTCATCCAGGGCTACAATAAGAGTACCAGAGGTCATCCAGGGCTACAATAAGAATACCAGAGGTCATCCAGGGCTACAATAAGAGTACCAGAGGTCATCCAGGGCTACAATAAGAGTACCAGAGGTCACAAAGGACTACAATAAGAATACCAGAGGTCACAAAGGGCTACAATAAGAGTACCAGAGATCATCCAGGGCTACAATAAGAGTACCAGAGGTCATCCAGGGCTACAATAAGAGTACCAGAGGTCACAAAGGGCTACAATAAGAGTACCAGAGGTCACAAAGGGCTACAATAAGAGTACCAGAGGTCACAAAGGGCTACAATAAGAATACCAGAGGTCATCCAGGGCTACAATAAGAGTACCAGAGATCATCCAGGGCTACAATAAGAGTACCAGAGGTCATCCAGGGCTACAATAAGAGTACCAGAGGTCACAAAGGGCTACAATAAGAATACCAGAGGTCATCCAGGACTACAATAAGAATACCAGAGGTCACAAAGGGCTACAATAAGAGTACCAGAGGTCATCCAGGGCTACAATAAGAGTACCAGAGAGCACAAAGGGCTACAATAAGAATACCAGAGGTCATCCAGGGCTACAATAAGAGTACCAGAGGTCACAAAGGGCTACAATAAGAATACCAGAGGTCACAAAGGGCTACAATAAGAGTACCAGAGGTCATCCAGGGCTTCATTAAGAGTACCAGAGGTCATCCAGGGCTACAATAAGAATACCAGAGGTCATCCAGGGCTACAATAAGAGTACCAGAGGTCATCCAGGGCTACAATAAGAGTACCAGAGGTCACAAAGGGCTACAATAAGAGTACCAGAGGTCATCCAGGGCTACAATAAGAGTACCAGAGGTCACAAAGGGCTACAATAAGAGTACCAGAGGTCATCCAGGGCTACAATAAGAGTACCAGAGGTCACAAAGGGCTACAATAAGAATACCAGAGGTCACAAAGGGCTACAATAAGAGTACCAGAGGTCATCCAGGGCTACAATAAGAGTACCAGAGGGCATCCAGGGCTACAATAAGAGTACCAGAGGTCATCCAGGGCTACAATAAGAATACCAGAGGTCACAAAGGGCTACAATAAGAATACCAGAGGTCACAAAGGGCTACAATAAGAGTACCAGAGGTCACAAAGGGCTACAATAAGAGTACCAGAGGTCATCCAGGGCTACAATAAGAGTACCAGAGGTCATCCAGGGCTACAATAAGAGTACCAGAGGGCATCCAGGGCTACAATAAGAATACCAGAGGTCACAAAGGGCTACAATAAGAGTACCAGAGGTCATCCAGGGCTACAATAAGAGTACCAGAGGTCATCCAGGGCTACAATAAGAATACCAGAGGTCATCCAGGGCTACAATAAGAGTACCAGAGGTCACAAAGGGCTACAATAAGAGTACCAGAGGTCACAAAGGGCTACAATAAGAGTACCAGAGGTCACAAAGGGCTACAATAAGAGTACCAGAGGTCATCCAGGGCTACAATAAGAGTACCAGAGGTCATCCAGGGCTTCATTAAGAGTACCAGAGGTCACAAAGGGCTACAATAAGAATACCAGAGGTCATCCAGGGCTACAATAAGAGTACCAGAGGTCATCCAGGGCTACAATAAGAGTACCAGAGGTCATCCAGGGCTACAATAAGAGTACCAGAGGTCACAAAGGGCTGCAATAAGAGTACCAGAGGTCACAAAGGGCTACAATAAGAGTACCAGAGGTTATCCAGGGCTACAATAAGAGTACCAGAGGTCACAAAGGGCTACAATACGAGTACCAGAGGTCATCCAGGGCTTCATTAAGAGTACCAGAGGTCACAAAGGGCTACAATAAGAATACCAGAGGTCATCCAGGACTACAATAAGAATACCAGAGGTCATCCAGGGCTACAATAAGAGTACCAGAGGTCACAAAGGGCTACAATAAGAGTACCAGAGGTCACAAAGGGCTACAATAAGAGTACCAGAGGTCATCCAGGGCTACAATAAGAGTACCAGAGGTCACAAAGGGCTACAATAAGAATACCAGAGGTCATCCAGGGCTACAATAAGAATACCAGAGGTCATCCAGGGCTACAATAAGAGTACCAGAGGTCACAAAGGGCTACAATAAGAGTACCAGAGGTCACAAAGGGCTACAATAAGAGTACCAGAGGTCATCCAGGGCTACAATAAGAGTACCAGAGGTCATCCAGGGCTACAATAAGAGTACCAGAGGTCACAAAGGGCTACAATAAGAGTACCAGAGGTCATCCAGGGCTACAATAAGAATACCAGAGGTCATCCAGGGCTACAATAAGAGTACCAGAGGTCATCCAGGGCTACAATAAGAATACCAGAGGTCATCCAGGGCTACAATAAGAATACCAGAGGTCATCCAGGGCTACAATAAGAGTACCAGAGGTCACAAAGGGCTACAATAAGAGTACCAGACGTCACAAAGGGCTACAATAAGAGTACCAGAGGTCATCCAGGGCTACAATAAGAGTACCAGAGGTCATCCAGGGCTACAATAAGAGTACCAGAATTCACAAAGGGCTACAATAAGAGTACCAGAGGTCATCCAGGGCTACAATAAGAGTACCAGAGGTCATCCAGGGCTACAATAAGAGTACCAGAGGTCACAAAGGGCTACAATAAGAGTACCAGAGGTCATCCAGGGCTACAATAAGAGTACCAGAGGTCACAAAGGGCTACAATAAGAGTACCAGAGGTTATCCAGGGCTACAATAAGAGTACCAGAGGTCACAAAGGGCTACAATAAGAGTACCAGAGGTCATCCAGGGCTTCATTAAGAGTACCAGAGGTCACAAAGGGCTACAATAAGAATACCAGAGGTCACAAAGGGCTACAATAAGAGTACCAGAGGTCATCCAGGGCTACAATAAGAGTACCAGAGGTCACACAGGGCTACAATAAGAGTACCAGAGGTTATCCAGGGCTACAATAAGAGTACCAGAGGTCATCCAGGGCTACAATAAGAGTACCAGAGAGCACAAAGGGCTACAATAAGAGTACCAGAGGTCACAAAGGGCTACAATAAGAATACCAGAGGTCACAAAGGGCTACAATAAGAGTACCAGAGGTCATCCAGGGCTACAATAAGAGTACCAGAGGTCATCCAGGGCTACAATAAGAATACCAGAGGTCACAAAGGGCTACAATAAGAATACCAGAGGTCACAAAGGGCTACAATAAGAGTACCAGAGGTCATCCAGGACTTCATTAAGAGTACCAGAGGTCACACAGGGCTACAATAAGAGTACCAGAGGTCATCCAGGGCTACAATAAGAATACCAGAGAGCACAAAGGGCTACAATAAGAGTACCAGAGGTCACACAGGGCTACAATAAGAGTACCAGAGGTCATCCAGGGCTACAATAAGAGTTCCAGAGGTCATCCAGGGCTTCATTAAGAGTACCAGAGGTCATCCAGGGCTACAATAAGAGTACCAGAGGTCACAAAGGGCTACAATAAGAGTACCAGAGGTCATCCAGGGCTTCATTAAGAATACCAGAGGTCACAAAGGGCTACAATAAGAGTACCAGAGGTCACAAAGGGCTACAATAAGAGTACCAGAGGTCATCCAGGACTACAATAAGAATACCAGAGGTCACAAAGGGCTACAATAAGAGTACCAGAGGTCATCCAGGGCTACAATAAGAGTACCAGAGGTCATCCAGGGCTACAATAAGAATACCAGAGGTCATCCAGGGCTACAATAAGAGTACCAGAGGTCACAAAGGGCTACAATACGAGTACCAGAGGTGATCCAGGGCTTCATTAAGAGTACCAGAGGTCACAAAGGGCTACAATAAGAATACCAGAGGTCATCCAGGGCTACAATAAGAGTACCAGAGGTCACAAAGGGCTACAATAAGAGTACCAGAGGTCATCCAGGGCTACAATAAGAGTACCAGAGATCATCCAGGGCTACAATAAGAATACCAGAGGTCATCCAGGGCTACAATAAGAATACCAGAGGTCACAAAGGGCTACAATAAGAGTACCAGAGGTCACAAAGGGCTACAATAAGAATACCAGAGGTCATCCAGGGCTACAATAAGAATACCAGAGGTCATCCAGGGCTACAATAAGAGTACCAGAGGTCACAAAGGGCTACAATAAGAGTACCAGAGGTCATCCAGGGCTACAATAAGAATACCAGAGGTCATCCAGGGCTACAATAAGAGTACCAGAGGTCACAAAGGGCTACAATAAGAGTACCAGAGGTCACAAAGGGCTACAATAAGAGTACCAGAGATCATCCAGGGCTACAATAAGAATACCAGAGGTCATCCAGGGCTACAATAAGAGTACCAGAGGTCACAAAGGGCTACAATAAGAATACCAGAGGTCATCCAGGGCTACAATAAGAATACCAGAGGTCATCCAGGGCTACAATAAGAGTACCAGAGGTCACAAAGGGCTACAATAAGAGTACCAGAGGTCACAAAGGGCTACAATAAGAATACCAGAGGTCACAAAGGGCTACAATAAGAATACCAGAGGTCATCCAGGGCTACAATAAGAGTACCAGAGGTCATCCAGGGCTACAATAAGAGTACCAGAGGTCACAAAGGGCTACATTAAGAGTACCAGAGGTCATCCAGGGCTACAATAAGAATACCAGAGGTCACAAAGGGCTACAATAAGAGTACCAGAGGTCATCCAGGGCTACAATAAGAGTACCAGAGGTCACAAAGGGCTACAATACGAGTACCAGAGGTCATCCAGGGCTTCATTAAGAGTACCAGAGGTCACAAAGGGCTACAATAAGAATACCAGAGGTCATCCAGGACTACAATAAGAGTACCAGAGGTCATCCAGGGCTACAATAAGAGTACCAGAGGTCACAAAGGGCTACAATAAGAGTACCAGAGGTTATCCAGGGCTACAATAAGAGTACCAGAGGTCATCCAGGGCTACAATAAGAGTACCAGAGGTCATCCAGGGCTACAATAAGAGTACCAGAGGTCACAAAGGGCTACAAGAAGAGTACCAGAGGTCATCCAGGGCTGCAATAAGAATACCAGAGGTCACAAAGGGCTACAATAAGAGTACCAGAGGTCACAAAGGGCTACAATAAGAGTACCAGAGGTCACAAAGGGCTACAATAAGAGTACCAGAGGTCACAAAGGGCTACAATAAGAGTACCAGAGGTCATCCAGGGCTACAATAAGAGTTCCAGAGGTCATCCAGGGCTTCATTAAGAGTACCAGAGGTCATCCAGGGCTACAATAAGAGTACCAGAGGTCACAAAGGGCTACAATAAGAGTACCAGAGGTCATCCAGGGCTTCATTAAGAATACCAGAGGTCACAAAGGGCTACAATAAGAGTACCAGAGGTCATCCAGGACTACAATAAGAATACCAGAGGTCATCCAGGGCTTCATTAAGAGTACCAGAGGTCACAAAGGGCTACAATAAGAATACCAGAGGTCATCCAGGGCTACAATAAGAATACCAGAGGTCATCCAGGGCTACAATAAGAGTACCAGAGGTCACAAAGGGCTACAATAAGAGTACCAGAGATCACAAAGGGCTACAATAAGAGTACCAGAGGTCATCCAGGGCTACAATAAGAGTACCAGAGAGCACAAAGGGCTACAATAAGAGTACCAGAGGTCACACAGGGCTACAATAAGAGTACCAGAGGTCACAAAGGGCTACAATAAGAGTACCAGAGGTCATCCAGGGCTTCATTAAGAATACCAGAGGTCACAAAGGGCTACAATAAGAGTACCAGAGGTCACAAAGGGCTACAATAAGAGTACCAGAGGTCATCCAGGACTACAATAAGAATACCAGAGGTCATCCAGGGCTTCATTAAGAGTACCAGAGGTCACAAAGGGCTACAATAAGAATACCAGAGGTCATCCAGGGCTACAATAAGAGTACCAGAGGTCACAAAGGGCTACAATAAGAGTACCAGAGGTCATCCAGGGCTACAATAAGAGTACCAGAGGTCATCCAGGGCTACAATAAGAGTACCAGAGGTCATCCAGGGCTACAATAAGAGTACCAGAGGTCATCCAGGGCTACAATAAGAGTACCAGAGGTCACAAATGGCTACAATAAGAATACCAGAGGTCACAAAGGGCTACAATAAGAGTACCAGAGGTCATCCAGGGCTACAATAAGAATACCAGAGGTCACAAAGGGCTACAATAAGAGTACCAGAGGTCACAAAGGGCTTCATTAAGAGTACCAGAGGTCATCCAGGGCTACAATAAGAATACCAGATGTCACAAAGGGCTACAATAAGAGTACCAGAGGTCACAAAGGGCTACAATAAGAATACCAGAGGTCATCCAGGGCTACAATAAGAGTACCAGAGGTCATCCAGGGCTTCATTAAGAGTACCAGAGGTCATCCAGGGCTCCAATAAGAATACCAGAGGTCACAAAGGGCTACAATAAGAATACCAGAGGTCACACAGGGCTACAATAAGAGTACCAGAGGTCACAAAGGGCTACAATAAGAGTACCAGAGGTCACAAAGGGCTACAATAAGAGTACCAGAGGTCATCCAGGGCTACAATAAGAATACCAGAGGTCACACAGGGCTACAATAAGAATACCAGAGGTCATCCAGGGCTACAATAAGAATACCAGAGGTCACAAAGGGCTACAATAAGAGTACCAGAGGTCACAAAGGGCTACAATAAGAGTACCAGAGGTCATCCAGGGCTACAATAAGAGTACCAGAGGTCATCCAGGGCTACAATAAGAGTACCAGAGGTCACAAAGGGCTACAATAAGAATACCAGAGGTCATCCAGGGCTACAATAAGAGTACCAGAGGTCACAAAGGGCTACAACAAGAATACCAGAGGTCATCCAGGGCTACAATAAGAATACCAGAGGTCACAAAGGGCTACAATAAGAATACCAGAGGTCATCCAGGGCTACAATAAGAGTACCAGAGGTCACAAAGGGCTACAACAAGAATACCAGAGGTCATCCAGGGCTACAATAAGAATACCAGAGGTCACAAAGGGCTACAATAAGAATACCAGAGGTCATCCAGGGCTACAATAAGAGTACCAGAGGTCACAAAGGGCTACAACAAGAATACCAGAGGTCATCCAGGGCTACAATAAGAGTACCAGAGGTCATCCAGGGCTACAATAAGAATACCAGAGGTCATCCAGGGCTACAATAAGAGTACCAGAGGTCACAAAGGGCTACAATAAGAATACCAGAGGTCATCCAGGGCTACAATAAGAATACCAGAGGTCATCCAGGGCTACAATAAGAGTACCAGAGGTCACAAAGGGCTACAATAAGAATACCAGAGGTCATCCAGGGCTACAATAAGAGTACCAGAGGTCACAAAGGGCTACAATAAGAATACCAGAGGTCATCCAGGGCTACAATAAGAGTACCAGAGGTCATCCAGGGCTACAATAAGAATACCAGAGGTCATCCAGGGCTACAATAAGAGTACCAGAGGTCACAAAGGGCTACAATAAGAATACCAGAGGTCATCCAGGGCTACAATAAGAGTACCAGAGGTCACAAAGGGCTACAATAAGAATACCAGAGGTCATCCAGGGCTACAATAAGAATACCAGAGGTCATCCAGGGCTACAATAAGAGTACCAGAGGTCACAAAGGGCTACAATAAGAGTACCAGAGGTCACAAAGGGCTACAATAAGAATACCAGAGGTCACACAGGGCTACAATAAGAGTACCAGAGGTCACAAAGGGCTACAATAAGAATACCAGAGGTCACAAAGGGCTACAATAAGAGTACCAGAGGTCATCCTGGGCTACAATAAGAATACCAGAGGTCACAAAGGGCTACAATAAGAATACCAGAGGTCACAAAGGGCTACAATAAGAGTACCAGAGGTCACAAAGGGCTACAATAAGAGTACCAGAGGTCATCCAGGGCTACAATAAGAATACCAGAGGTCATCCAGGGCTACAATAAGAGTACCAGAGGTCACACAGGGCTACAATAAGAGTACCAGAGGTCATCCAGGGCTACAATAAGAATACCAGAGGTCATCCAGGGCTACAATAAGAGTACCAGAGGTCATCCATGGCTACAATAAGAGTACCAGAGGTCACAAAGGGCTACAATAAGAGTACCAGAGGTCATCCAGGGCTACAATAAGAGTACCAGAGGTCATCCAGGGCTACAATAAGAATACCAGAGGTCACAAAGGGCTACAATAAGAATACCAGAGGTCACAAAGGGCTACAATAAGAGTACCAGAGGTCACAAAGGGCTACAACAAGAATACCAGAGGTCATCCAGGGCTACAATAAGAATACCAGAGGTCACAAAGGGCTACAATAAGAATACCAGAGGTCATCCAGGGCTACAATAAGAGTACCAGAGGTCATCCAGGGCTACAATAAGAATACCAGAGATCATCCAGGGCTACAATAAGAGTACCAGAGGTCATCCAGGGCTACAATAAGAATACCAGAGGTCATCCAGGGCTACAATAAGAATACCAGAGATCATCCAGGGCTACAATAAGAGTACCAGAGGTCATCCAGGGCTACAATAAGAGTACCAGAGGTCACAAAGGGCTACAATAAGAGTACCAGAGGTCATCCAGGGCTACAATAAGAGTACCAGAGGTCATCCAGGGCTACAATAAGAGTACCAGAGGTCATCCAGGGCTACAATAAGAATACCAGAGGTCACAAAGGGCTACAATAAGAATACCAGAGGTCATCCAGGGCTACAATAAGAATACCAGAGGTCATCCAGGGCTACAATAAGAGTACCAGAGGTCACAAAGGGCTACAATAAGAATACCAGAGGTCATCCAGGGCTACAATAAGAGTACCAGAGGTCACAAAGGGCTACAATAAGAATACCAGAGGTCATCCAGGGCTACAATAAGAATACCAGAGGTCATCCAGGGCTACAATAAGAGTACCAGAGGTCACAAAGGGCTACAATAAGAATACCAGAGGTCATCCAGGGCTACAATAAGAGTACCAGAGGTCACAAAGGGCTACAATAAGAATACCAGAGGTCATCCAGGGCTACAATAAGAATACCAGAGGTCATCCAGGGCTACAATAAGAGTACCAGAGGTCACAAAGGGCTACAATAAGAGTACCAGAGGTCACAAAGGGCTACAATAAGAATACCAGAGGTCACACAGGGCTACAATAAGAGTACCAGAGGTCACAAAGGGCTACAATAAGAATACCAGAGGTCATCCAGGGCTACAATAAGAATACCAGAGGTCATCCAGGGCTTCATTAAGAGTACCAGAGGTCAACCGGGGCTACAATAAGAGTACCAGAGGTCACAAAGGGCTACAATAAGAATACCAGAGGTCATCCAGGGCTACAATAAGAATACCAGAGGTCATCCAGGGCTTCATTAAGAGTACCAGAGGTCATCCAGGGCTACAATAAGAGTACCAGAGGTCATCCAGGGCTACAATAAGAGTACCAGAGGTCACAAAGGGCTACAATAAGAGTACCAGAGGTCATCCAGGGCTGCAATAAGAGTACCAGAGGTCACAAAGGGCTACAATAAGAGTACCAGAGTGCAGGGTGGTAGCCTACCTTATTGTATATGAACTCAAATAATAATCCATATGATGTATCTGGGAGATGTACGACATCGTTTGTTTAGCCAATAGATGGAGACTTTAGCCAGCTGTGTTGACTGCCAGAGTACCAGCCTTGAGCCCGTAAGTCTCTGACCAAAAGGAGTGCACTAGAAATGGAAAAGAATGCAACTTCTGACAATACCCAAGCGTAGCAGAATACCAGCCTCTAATGCACTGACCTCTGACCCTCTGTTCCGTCTCCGTGTTCCCTCCTTTCCAGGGATAAAGGCAGGCACAGAGCACATGTACCACTTACAGCCCTGGGACACAGAGTAGAGCAGGCCTGATGGAAGAATTGCCTGCCTGGGCACAAAGCCTTTCAATGTGGAGGGACTTGACAGGATGTCATGAGGCTTGTTGTTCAGCATCCCCCCCTCTGTCTCTGTCTCTGTCTCTGTCTCTGTCTCTGTCTCTGTCTCTCTCTCAAATTCAAGCTGCTTTATTTGCATGAAAAAACATTGTGTCAATGGTGCCGATCGGTCCTCACTCAGCCTGTACTTGGTAAGGATCTGTCTCTGCTTCATCTATCTGAGTAGAGATAATCAACCAGGTGGTCACTCAGCCTGTACTTGGTAAGGATCTGTCTCTGCTTCATATATCTGAGTAGAGATAATCAACCAGGTCCTCACTCAGCCTGTACTTGGTAAGGATCTGTCTCTGCTTCATATATCTGAGTAGAGATAATCAACCAGGTCCTCACTCAGCCTGTACTTGGTAAGGATCTGTCTCTGCTTCATATATCTGAGTAGAGATAATCAACCAGGTCCTCACTCAGCCTGTACTTGGTAAGGATCTGTCTCTGCTTCATATATCTGAGTAGAGATAATCAACCAGGTCCTCACTCAGCCTGTACTTGGTAAGGATCTGTCTCTGCTTCATATATCTGAGTAGAGATAATCAACCAGGTCCTCACTCAGCCTGTACTTGGTAAGGATCTGTCTCTGCTTCATATATCTGACAGAGTAGAGATAATCAACCAATTCATATTCTCTGTTTAGAGTCAGATAGCAATTTAGTCGGCTTTGGGATTTCATTTATTTTTCCAATGTTGTAAATATGAGTCCTTTGATTGGTTCATGATTTTGTTTATTGGAATTCTTTCTTTTGAAGCAGTGCTGGTGTCAGCTTGGTTGGTGAGTTCCAACACCAGCTGACTGAGAGGCCTTGTTTCTGGCCTCAGCTCTTGGGTTTGAAGTGCTTTAAATTGGAAACTTGAATTTTTTTTCTTGAATTTAGGTGTATTCCCCAAAATATTTTTTGTATTTTCGTTACCACTGTAAAGCGGCATAATTCTGCCCCACATGCATTACTTGGCGTATTTATTTTGACTCATAGAATCTTCCGACAGAGTTCTGCATGTAGGGCTTCAATTGGATGTTTGTCCCACATTTTAACGTCCAGTTTATTGAGTGGCTCCCAAACCTCACTTCTGTAAAGAGCTATTGGTAGGATTACACTGTCAAATATATTGATCCAAATTCTAAATGGATGTTTAATTTGAATAATTTCATTTCTATTGCATACAATGCTCTGCAGGCTTTTTCTTTGAGTGCCGTATTAAAGTTTTCGATGCAGATATGGTCAGGTATGAGTATTTTCTTTCATCTGGGTTTTTTTTTCTGAAAAATCATGATTTTAGTTTTTTTTTTATGTACTGTACTGCCAGGGTCCAATTATGGCAATATTGCTCTAGAATGTTAAGGTTCTGTTGAAGACCTTTGGTTGGTGATAGAAGTACCAAGTCATCAGCATATAGCAGGTATTTTACCTCTGTGTCAAATAGTGTGAGTTCTGGGGCTGGAGAATGGTCCAACATGTCTGCTAATTCATTGATATAAATGTTGAAAAGATTTGGACTCAACCTTGTCTCATACCTCGTTGTTGCAAAAATAATTATGTTCTTTGGTTTTTGATTTTTATTGCACATTTGTTTTCTGTGGACATACATTTAATTAAGTCATACACCTTACCACCAAGCTCACTTTGGAGAATTTTTAAGAATAGACCTTTGTGCCCAAAAAATGCTTTTTTAAAGTCAATAAAGCAAGCAAAGATTTTGCCCTCTTTTTTTTTGGTGGATGTGTTTTTTAATTAGTGTGTGTAAGGTCAGTATGCTCAGTGTGATGGGAGAAAGTCCATTTGACATTTACTTGTTACATTTTTTTCTTGAAGAAAGGTTTTGATTCTTGATTTCAAATGTTACAGAAAACCTTTCCCAAGTTACTGTTTACGCAAATTCCCCTGTAATTATTGGGGTCTGATTTGTCTTCACTTTTGTGGATAGGAGAGATGAGCCCCTGGTTCCAGACATCAGGGAAGCAACCAGAAGTTAAAACCATGTTGAACAATTTAAGCACAGCATTTTGCAACTCAGGTGTGCTGTTTTTCAGCATTTCATTTTTGATGTTGTCTAGACAACAAGCCTTCTTTTGATTTGATAGATTTTAGGTTTTCATTTATTTCTGGTTTGGTTATGGAAAAAGTATAGATTAATAGAAATAACTAAAGTAAAAGTAGTAAAGTACTAGAGCAAAAGTCTAAAAGTGTATGTTTTTAAGTTTAAACTTCTTATGGCTGCAATCCCGTTAACGGGATAGATATGACAACAGCCAGTGAAAGTGCAGGGCGCCAAATTCAAACAACAGAAATCTCATCATTAAAATTCCTCAAATATACATGTGTCTTATACCATTTTCGTCACGACTCCGACCGAGGCAGGCTCTCCTTCCCGTTCGAGTGGCGCTCGGCGGTCGTCGTCACCGGCCTATTAGCTGCCACTCATCCTTTTGTCCCCCTCCTTATGTGTTTATTGGTTACACCTGTTTTGTATTAGGTTTGTAATTAGATGGGCTTATCAGTCAGCCGGCCCGCCCGTTTCTTTGTGCGGGATTCTTAGTTGATAAGAGTGGTGTTTGTTTTTGATCTACGTTGTATCTGGACTGTTTTTGTTCCCCCCCCCCCGTGTCTGGGGTTGTTTTATGAGAACATCCAGTGTATAGAAGGGTGGCCTAGTTTCTCAGTGTTCATTAAAGAACATTTGTTATTGCACCTGCTGTTTCCTGCACTTGACTTCGCACTCCGACACCCAGTCCTTACAATTTTAAAGGTAATCTTGTTGTTAATCCCACCAAAGTGTCCTAAGTCAATGGATACTGTAATGGCATTGAATAGAAAACTACACACAAAAAAAACCTACTTCCTGAATGGATTTTTCTCAGGTTTTCGTCTGCCAAATCAGTTCTGTTATACTCACAGACACTATTTTAGCAGTTTTGGAAACTTCAGAGTGTTTTCTATCCCAATCTACCAGTTATATGCATATCATATCTTCTGGCCTGAGTAGCAGGCAGTTTAATTTGGGCATGCTATTCATCCAGAATTCCGAATGCTGCCCCCTACCCTAGAGAAGTTAACGAGAAGTTTATCTTTCAAATGGTGTCTAATACTTGTATGTTTGAGAAATTTGAATTATGAGATTCCTGTTGATTGAATTTGGCGCCCTGCAATTTCATTGGCTGTTTGCGAGGGGTTCCGTTCCCAGACAGGATAAGAACATTCCAAAATGTATTTTTGATACTGTCGCAAAGCTACCTAAAAAGCAGCATTTAACAAGAGAGGATGGCTTTCACTTCAGCATTGATAAATTCATGAACTTCTTTGAGGAAAAGATAATAATCTTTAGAAAGCAAATGACGGACTCCTCTTTAAATCTGCATATTCCTCCAAAGCTCAGTCGTCCTGAGTCTGCACAACTCTGCCAGGACCTATGATCAAGGGAGACACTCAAGTATTTTAGTACTATATCTCTTGACGCATTGCCTCTAAACCTTCAAGCTGCATACTGGACCTTATTCCAACTAAACTGTGTAACGGTGATAGAGCTGCTTCCTGTGCTTGGCCCTCCTATGTTGAACAAAATAAATGGATCTCTATCCACTGGATGTGTACCAAACTCACTAAAAGTGGGTAGTAATAAAGCCTCTCTTGAAAAAGCCAAACCTTGACCCAGAAAATATAAAAAACTATCGGCCTATATTGAATCTCCCATTCCTCAAAATGTTTTTAGAAAGAGCTGTTGAACAGCAACTCACTGCTTTCCCAAAGACAAACAATGTATACGAAATGCTTCAGTCTGGTTTTAGACCCTATCACAGCACTGAGACTGCACTTGTGAAGGTGGTAAATTACCTTTTAATGGCGTCAGATCGAGGCTCTGCATCTGTCCTCGTGCTCCTAGACCTTAGTGCTGCTTTTGACACCATTGATCAACACATTCTTTTGGAGAGATTGGAAACCCAAATTGGTCTACACGGACAAGTTATGGCCTGGTTTAGATCTTACCTGTCGGAAAGATATCAGTTTGTCTCTGTGGATGGTTTGTCCTCTGACAAATCAACTGTGTATTTCGGTGTTCCTCAAGGCTCCATTTTGGGACCACTATTGTTTGCACTATATATTTTACCTCTTGGTGATGTCATTCGGAAACATAATGTTAACTTTCACTGCTATTCGGATGACACACAGCTGTACATTTCAATGGAACATGGTGAATCCCCAACATTGCCCTCCCTGGAAGCCTGTGTTTCAGACATCAGGAAGTGGATGGTGGCAAATGTTCTACTTTTAAACTCGGACAAAACAGAGATGCTTGTTCTAGGTCCCAAGAAACAAAGAGATCTTCTGTTGAATCTGTGCAATTAATCTTGATGGCTGTACAGTCGTCTCAAATAAAACTGTGAAGGACCTCGGCGTTACTCTGGACCCTGATCTCTCTTTTGACAAACATGTCAAGACTGTTTCAAGGACAGCTTTTTTCCATCTACGTAACATTGCAAAAATCTGAAACTTTCTGTCCAAAAATGATGCAGAAAAATGTATCCATGCTTTTGTCAGTTCTAGGGTAGACTACTGCATGCTCTACTTTCCGGCTACCCGGATAAAGCACTAAATAAACTTCAGTTAGTGCTAAATACGGCTGCTAGAATCCTGACTAGAACCAAAAAATGTGGTCATATTACTCCAGTGCTAGCCTCCCTACACTGGCTTCCTGTTAAGGCAAGGGCTGATTTCAAGGTTTTACTGTTAACCTATAAAGCATTACATGGGCTTGCTCCTACCTATCTTTACGATTTGGTCCTGACGTACATACTTACACGTTCGCTATGGTCAAAAGACGCAGGCCTCCTAATTGTCCCTAGAATTTCTGAGCAAACAGCTGGAGGCAGGGCTTTCTCCTATAGAGCTCAATTTTTATGAAATGGTCTGCCTATCCATGTGAGAGACGCAGACTCAGTCTCAACCTTTTAGTCTTTATTGAAGACTCATCTCTTCAGTAGGTCCTATGATCGAGTGTCGTCTGGCCCAGGAGTGTGAGGGTGAACGGAAAGGCACTGGAGCAACGAACCGCCCTTGCTGTCTTTGCCTGGCCGGTTCCCCTCTCTCCACTGGGATTCTCTGCCTCTAACCCTATTACAGGTGCTGAGTCACTGGCTTACTGGTGCTCTTCCATGCCGTCCCTAGGAGGGGTGCGTCACTTGAGTGGATTGAGTCACTCACGTGATCTTCCTGTCTGGGTTGTGCCGTGGCGGAGATCTTTGTGGGCTATACTCGGCCTTGTCTCAGGATGGTAAGTTGGTGGTTGAAGATATCCCTCTAGTGGTGTGGGGGCTGTGCTTTGGCAAAGTGGGTGGGGTTATATCCTTCCTGTTTGGCCCTGCCCGGGGGTATCATCGGATGGGGCCACAGTGTCTCCTGACCCCTCCTGTCTCAGCCTCCAGTATTTATGCTGCAGTAGTTTATGTGTCGTGGGGCTAGGGTCAGTTTGTTTTATCTGGAATACTTCTCCTGTCTTATCCGGTGTCCTGTGTGAATTTAAGTATGCTCTCTCTAAATCTCTCTCTTTCTCTCTTTTCTCTTTTTCTTTCTCTCTCTCTCTTTCTTTCTCTCTCTCGGAGGACCTAAGCCCTAGGACAATGCCTCATGACTACCTGGCCTGATGACTCCTTGCTGTCCCCAGTCCACCTGGTCGTGCTGCTGCTCCAGTTTCAACTGTTCTGCCTGCGGTTATGGAACCCTGACCTGTTCACTGGATGTGCTACCTGTCCAGACCTGCTGTTTTCAACTCTCTAGAGACCGCAGGAGCGGTAGAGATTCTCTTAATAATGGGCTATGAAAAGCCAACTGACATTTACTCCTGAGGTGCTGACCTATTACACCCTCGACAACCACTGTGATTATTATTATTATTTGACCCTGCTGGTCATCTATGAACATTTGAACATCTTGGCCATTTTCTGTTATATTCTCCACCCGGCCTAACCGGAAGAGGACTGGCCACCTCTCATAGCCTGGTTCCTCTCTAGGTTTCTTCCTAGGTTCTGGCCTTTCTAGAGAGTTTTTCCTAGCCACCGTGCTTCTACACCTGCATTGCTTGCTGTTTGGGGTTTTAGGCTGGGTTTCTGTACAGCACTTTGAGAAATAAGCTGATGTAAGAAGGGCTATATAAATACATTTTATTTGATACCTCGTACCCCTGCACTTCGACTCCGTACTGCTGCTCCCTGTATATAGCCATGTTACTTCAGGAAACAGGAAACAGCAGAGGGAGCACCTATCCACATCGACGGGACAGTAGGGGAGAAGGTGGAAAGTTTTAAGTTCCTCGGCGTACACATCACGGACAAACTGAATTGGTCCACCCACACAGACATTGTGGTGAAGAAGGCACAGCAGTGCCTCTTCAACCTCAGGAAGCTGAAGAAATTTGGCTTGTCACCAAAAGCACTCACAAACTTTTACAGATGCACAAACCATGTTATTACCTGGTACTCCCTGTATATAGCCATGGTATTACCTGGTACTCCCTGTATATAGCCATGGTATTACTACTCCCTGTATATAGCCATGGTATTACTACTCCCTGTATATAGCCATGGTATTACTACTCCCTGTATATAGCCATGGTATTACTACTCCCTGTATATAGCCATGGTATTACCTGGTACGTCCTGTATATAGCCATGTTATTACCTGGTACTCCCTGTATATAGCCATGTTATTACCTGGTACTCCCTGTATATAGCCATGGTATTACTACTCCCTGTATATAGCCATGTTATTACCTGGTGCTACCTGTATATAGCCATGGTATTACTACTCCCTGTATATAGCCATGTTATTACCTGGTACTCCCTGTGTATATAGCCATGTTATTACCTGGTACTCCCTGTATATAGCCATGGTATTACCTGGTACTCCCTGTATATAGCCATGTTATTACCTGGTACTCCCTGTATATAGCCATGGTATTACCTGGTACTTCCTGTATATAGCCATGGTATTACCTGGTACTCCCTGTATATAGCCATGTTATTACCTGGTACTCCCTGTATATAGCCATGTTATTACCTGGTACTCCCTGTATATATCCATGTTATTACCTGGTACTCCCTGTATATAGCCATGTTATTACCTGGTACTCCCTGTATATAGCCATGTTATTACCTGGTACTCCCTGAATATAGCCATGTTATTACCTGGTACTCCCTGTATATAGCCATGTTATTACCTGGTACTCCCTGTATATAGCCATGGTATTACCTGGTACTCCCTATATATAGCCATGGTATTACTACTCCCTGTATATAGCCATGTTATTACCTGGTGCTACCTGTATATAACCATGGTATTACCTGGTACTCCCTGTATATAACCATGGTATTACCTGGTACTCCCTGTATATAGCCATGGTATGACCTGGTACTCCCTGTATATAGCCATGTTATTACCTGGTACTCCCTGTATATAGCCATGTTATTACCTGGTACTCCCTGTATATAGCCATGTTACTACCTGGTACTTCCTGTATATAGCCATGTTATTACCCGGTACTCCCTGTATATAGCCATGTTATTACCTGGTACTCCCTGTATATAGCCATGGTATGACCTGGTACTCCCTGTATATAGCCATGTTATTACTACTCACTATTTATATTTAATCTTTTTAATCTTTAACTCTGCGTTGTTGGGAAGGACCCCGTCAGTCAGCATTTCGCTGCTACTCTACACCAATGTTACTTTTGACCAGGGCCCTATGGGCTCTAAATAGGGAATAGGTTACTATTTGGAACGCGCCCCAAGTGTCTGAGTGTCATCCGTGATGCCTGAGGATGAGTTGAGTCTTTCAAGGTCTGCCGGAGACACGCTCTCAAAGTCAGAGAGAGGAGGATGGGAGAGAGAGATGGGAGAGAGTCGAAGAGAGAGATTGTGAGAGAGAGAGAGTCAAAGAGAGCGATTGTGAGAGAGAGAGAGAGTCGAGGAGAGAGATGGAGGCTTATGTGGAGAAGAGAGGACAGATACAGCTAGTGGGAGAGTTGGGGTTTAATTAATAGCTAACTTGGTTATTTTGTTATATTTTGACTAGTCAGGATGTTTTGTGGCTAGGTGCCCAAGGCAGAGCTGACAGCACAATTCCCTCCCAGTGTCTCTCTCTGTGTCCCAAATGCACCCTATTCCCTATAGGGCCCATACGGCTCTGGACAAAATAGTGCACGAAGTAGGGAGTAGGATGCCATTTGGGACCGTGTGTACAGAGGAGAAGCAGACATGGCTGACGGAGCCGATGGAGTCAGACGAAAGGAACCAGGTACCAGGTGGAGGGTTAAATTCAGCCTAATTGCCTCCTGCTCTGCTAACTCTGCTATCCCAAACCCATCTGCCTTAGACTTTCTCCACCTCAGAGCACAAGCAGTCACCTCCTGCTAGCTGACTGAGGACTGAATCTTACCCCTGTCACACTCGTGGATTTAAATGTCTAGTCCAAACCCTTGATTTAGCAACAGACTGACTGCAGTACTATAATAGAGAAGGAGTTAATATCTCATGGGATTTTTGCTGGTTTTATCTGCCAGGTCATTAGACAGGTATTCAGTAGGTAGTGATGTCTCAAGGAGAAAGGAATGAAGGCACTGTGTACAGTATTATAGTACAGTATTATAGTATAGTATTATAGCATAGTATTATAGTATAGTATTATAGTACAGTATCATAGTATAGTATTATAGCATAGTATTATAGCATAGTATTATATATTATAGTATAGCATTATAGTATCGTATTACAGCATAGTATTACAGCATAGTATTATAGTATTATAGTATAGTATTATAGTATTATAGTATAGTATTATAGCATAGTATTATATCATAGTATTATAGCATAGTATTACAGTATAGTATTATAGCACAGTGTTATAGTACAGTATTATGGTATAGTATTATAGTATATTGTTATAGTATTATAGTATTGTAGTATAGTATAGTGGTAAAGTATAGTGTTATATTATAGTATTATAGTATAGTATTATACACTGCTCAAAAAAATAAAGGGAACACTTAAACAACACAATGTAACTCCAAGTCAATCACACTTCTGTGAAATCAAACTGTCCAATTAGGAAGCAACACTGATTGACAATAAATTTCACATGCTGTTGTGCAAATGGAATAGACAAAAGGTGGAAATTATAGGCAATTTGCAAGACACCCCCCAAAACAGGAGTGATTCTGCAGGTGGTGACCACAGACCACTTCTCAGTTCCTATGCTTCCTGGCTGATGTTTTGGTCACTTTTGAATGCTGGCGGTGCTCTCACTCTAGTGGTAGCATGAGACGGAGTCTACAACCCACACAGGTAGTAGCTCAGCTCAGCTCAGGTAGTGCAGTTCATCCAGGATGGCACATCAATACGAGCTGTGGCAAAAAGGTTTGCTGTGTCTGTCAGCGTAGTGTCCAGAGCATGGAGGCGCTACCAGGAGACAGGCCAGTACATCAGGAGACGTGGAGGAGGCCGTAGGAGGGCAACAACCCAGCAGCAGGACCGCTACCTCAGCCTTTGTGCAAGGAGGTGCACTGCCAGAGCCCTGCAAAATGACCTCCAGCAGGCCACAAATGTGCATATATAGTGTTATAGTATAGTGTTATAGTATAGTGTTATAGTATAGCGTTATAGTATAGTGTTACAGTATAGTGTTATAGTATAGTGTTATGGTAGAGTGTTATAGTATAGTGGTATAGTATAGTGTTATAGTATAGTGTTATAGTATAGTGTTACAGTATAGTGTTATAGTATAGAGTTATTGTAGAGTGTTATAGTATAGTGTTATAGTATAGTGCTACAGTATAGTGTTATAGTATAGTGTTATAGTATAGTGTTATAGTATAGTGTTATAGTATAGTGTTATAGTATAGTGTTATAGTATAGTGTTATAGTATAGTGTTATAGTACAGTGTAATAGTATATTGTAATAGTATAGTGGTACAGTATAGTGTTATAGTATAGTGTTATAGTATAGTGTCATAGTATTGTATAGTGCAATAGTATAGTGTTATAGTATAGTGTAATAGTATAGTGTTATAGTATAGTGGCACAGTATAGTGGTATAGTATAGTGTTATAGTATAGTGTTATAGTATAGTGTTATAGTATAGTATAGTGTAATAGTATAGTGTTATAGTATAGTGGTATAGTATAGTGTTAAGGTATAGTGTTATAGTATAGTGTTATAGTATAGGGTTATAGTATAGTATTACAGTATAGTGTTATAGTTTAGTGGTATAGTATAGTGTTACAGTATAGTGTTATAGTATAGTGTTATAGTATAGTATCACAGTATAGTGTTACAGTATAGTGTTATAGTATAGTGTTATAGTATAGTGTAATAGTAAAGTGTTATTGTATAGTGTTATAGTATAGCGTTACAGTATAGTGGTATAGTACAGTGTTACAGTATAGTGGTAAACTATAGTGGTATAGTATAGTGTTACAGTATAGTGTTGCAGTGTAGTGTTAAAGTATAGTGTTATAGTATAGTGTAATAGTATCGTGTTATAGTATAGTGTTATAGTATAGTGTTATAGTATAGTGTTATAGTATAGTGTAATAGTATCGTGTTATAGTACAGTGGTATAGTATAGTGGTATAGTATAGTGGTATAGTATAGTGTTACAGTATAGTGTTACAGTATAGTGTTATAGTATAGTGTTATAGTATAGTATTACAGTATAGTGTTACAGTATAGTGCTACAGTATAGTGTTATAGTATAGTGTTACAGTATAGTGTTATAGTATAGTGTTACAGTATAGTGGTATAGTATAGTGTTATAGTATAGTGGTATAGTATAGTGTTACAGTATAGTGTTACAGTATAGTGTTATAGTATAGTGTTATAGTATAGTATTACAGTATAGTGTTACAGTATAGTGTTATAGTATAGTGTTATAGTATAGTGTAATAGTATAGTGTTATTGTATAGTGTTATAGTAT
Source organism: Salvelinus fontinalis (assembly GCF_029448725.1). NCBI lineage: Eukaryota > Metazoa > Chordata > Actinopteri > Salmoniformes > Salmonidae > Salvelinus > Salvelinus fontinalis. Next base: position 1,198,625 of record NC_074665.1, on the reverse strand, counting down.
AGTGTTACAGTATAGTGGTATAGTATAGTGTTACAGTATAGTGGTATAGTATAGTGGTATATTATAGTGTTACAGTATAGTGTTGCAGTATAGTGTTACAGTATAGTGTAATAGTATAGTGTTATAGCATAGTGTTACAGTATAGTGTTATAGTATAGTGGTATAGTATAGTGTTATAGTATAGTATAGTGTAATAGCATAGTGTTACAGTATAGTGGTATAGTATAGTGTTATAGTATAGTATGGTGTTTAGTATAGTGTTATAGTATAGTGTTACAGTATAGTGTTATAGTATAGAGTTATAGTTTAGTGTTATAGTATAGTATTATAGTATAGTGGTATAGTATAGTGTTATAGTATAGTGTTATAGTATAGTGTTATAGTATAGTGTTATAGTATAGTGTTATAGTATAGTGGTATAGTGTAGTGGTATAGCATAGTGTAATAGTATAGTGTTATAGTATAGTGTTATAGTACAGTTTATAGTATCGTGGTATAGTATAGTGTTATAGTATGGTGTTTAGTATAGTGTTATAGTATAGTGTTATAGTATAGAGTTATAGTATAGTGTTATAGTATAGTATTATAGTATAGTGGTATAGTATAGTGTTATAGTATAGTGGTATAGTATAGTGTTATAGTATAGTGTAATAGTATAGTGTTATAGTATAGTGTTATAGTACAGTTTATAGTATCGTGGTATAGTATAGTGTTATAGTATACAATAGTGTTACAGTACAGTGTTGTAGTATAGTGTTATAGTATAGTGTTATAGTATAGTGTTATAGTATAGTGTTATAGTATAGTGTTATAGTATAGTGTTATAGTATAGTGTTATAGTATGGTGTTATAGCATAGTGTTATAGCATAGTGTTACAGTATAGTGGTATAGTATAGTGTAATAGTATAGTGTTATAGTATAGTGTTATAGTATAGTGTTATAGTATGGTGTTATAGCATAGTGTTATAGTATAGTGTTACAGTATAGTGTTATAGTATAGTGGTATAGTATAGTGTTATAGTATAGTATAGTGTAATAGCATAGTCTTACAGTATAGTGGTATAGTATAGTGTTATAGTATAGTATAGTGTTACAGTATAGTGGTATAGTATCGTGTTATAGTATAGTATTATAGTATAGTGGTATAGTATAGTGTTATAGTATAGTGTTATATTATAGTGTTATAGTATAGTGTTATAGTATAGTGGTATAGTATAGTGTTATAGTATAGTGTAATAGTATAGTGTTATAGTATAGTGTTATAGTACAGTTTAGAGTATAGTGTTATAGTATAGTGGTATAGTATAGTGTTATAGTATAGTATAGTGTAATAGCATAGTCTTACAGTATAGTGGTATAGTATAGTGTTATAGTATAGTATAGTGTTACAGTATAGTGGTATAGTATCGTGTTATAGTATAGTATAGTGTTATAGTATAGTGTTATAGTATAGTGTTGTAGTATTGTGTTATAGTATAGTGTTATAGTATAGTGTTATAGTATAGTGTTATAGTATACTATAGTGTTATAGTATAGTATTATAGTATAGTGTTATAGTATAGTGTTATAGTATAGTGTTATAGCATAGTGTTATAGTACAGTTTATAGTATAGTGTTATAGTATAGTGTTATAGTATAGTGTAATAGTATAGTGTTTTAGCATAGTGTTATAGTACAGTTTATAGTATAGTGTTATAGTATAGTGTAATAGTATAGTGTTATAGTATAGTGTTACATCCCCTCCCTCTGCTACCTCCCCTCCCTCTGCTACCTCCCCTCCCTCAATGACCTCCCCTCCCTCAACGACCTCCCCTCCATCTGCTACCTCCCCTCCCTCTGCTACCTCCCCTCCCTCTGCTACCTCCCCTCCACCTGCTACCTCCCCTCCCTCTGCTACCTCCCCTCCCTCAACGACCTCCCCTCCCTCTGCTATCTCCCCTCCCTCAACTACCTCCCCTCCCTCTGCTACCTCCCCTCCCTCTGCTACCTCCCCTCCCTCTGCTACCTCCCCTCCCTCTGCTACCTCTCCTCCCTCTGCTACCTCTCCTCCCTCTGCTACCTCCCCTCCCTCTGCTACCTCCCCTCCCTCAACTACCTCCCCTCCCTCAACTACCTCCCCTTCCTCAACTACCTCCCCTTCCTCAACTACCTCCCCTACCTCTGCTACCTCCCCTCCCTCTGCTACCTCTCCTCCCTCTGCTATCTCCCCTCCCTCAACTACCTCCCCTCCCTCAGCTACCTCCCCTCCCTCTGCTACCTCCCCTCCCTCTGCTACCTCCCCTCCCTCAACTACCTCCCCTCCCTCTGCTACCTCCCCTCCCTCAACTACCTCCCCTCCCTCAACTACCTCCCCTCCCTCAACTACCTCCCCTCCCTCTGCTACCTCCCCTCCCTCTGCTACCTCCCCTCCCTCAACTACCTCCCCTCCCCAACTACCTCCCCTCCCTCTGCTACCTCCCCTCCCACAACTACCTCCCCTCCCTCAACGACCTCCCCTCCCTCAACTACCTCCCCTCCCTCAACTACCTCCCCTCCCTCAGCTACCTCCCCTCCCTCTGCTACCTCCCCTCCCTCTGCTACCTCCCCTCCATCAACTACCTCCCCTCCCTCAACTACCTCCCCTCCCTCTGCTACCTCCCCTCCCTCTGCTACCTCCCCTCCCTCAACTACCTCCCCTCCCTCTGCTACCTCCCCTCCCTCTGCTACCTCCCCTCCCTCTGCTACCTCCGCTCCCTCTGCCTCCTCCCCTCCCTCAACTACCTCCCCTCCCTCAACGTTCTCCCCTCCCTCTGCTACCTCCCCTCCCTCTGCTACCTCCCCTCCCTCTGCAACCTCCCCTCCCTCTGCTACCTCCCCTCCCTCTGCTACCTCCCCTCCCTCTGCTACCTCCCCTCCCTCTGCTACCTCCCCTCCCTCTGCTACCTCTCCACCCTCTGCTACCTCCCCTCCCTCTGCTACCTCCCCTCCCTCTGCTACCTCCCCTCCCTCTGCTACCTCCCCTCCCTCTGCTACCTCCCCTCCCTCAACTACCTCCCCTCCCTCAACTACCTCCCCTCCCTCTGCTACCTCCCCTCCCTCTGCTACCTCCCCTCCCTCAACTACCTCCCCTCCCTCAACTACCTCCCCTCCCTCAACTACCTCCCCTCCCTCAACTACCTCCCTTCCCTCTGCTACCTCCCCTCCCTCTGCTACCTCCCCTCCCTCTGCTACCTCCCCTCCCTCAACTACCTCCCCTCCCTCAACTACCTCCCCTCCCTCTGCTACCTCTCCTCCCTCAACTACCGCCACTCCCTCTGCTACCTCCCCTCCCTCAACTACCTCCCCTCCCTCTGCTACCTCCCCTCCCTCTGCTACCTCCCCTCCCTCAACTACCTCCCCTCCCTCAGCTACCTCTCCTCCCTCTGCTACCTCCCCTCCCTCAACTACCTCCCCTCCCTCTGCTACCTCCCTCCCTCTGCTACCTCCCCTCCCTCAACTACCTCCCCTCCCTCAACTACCTCCCCTCCCTCTGCTACCTCCCCTCCCTCTGCTACCTTCCCTCCCTCAACTACCTCCCCTCCCTCTGCTACCTCCCCTCCCTCAACTACCTCCCCTCCCTCAGCTACCTCCCCTCCCTCTGCTACCTCCCCTCCCTCTGCTACCTCCCCTCCCTCAACTACCTCTCCTCCCTTAACTACCTCCCCTCCCTCAACTACCTCTCCTCCCTTAACTACCTCCCCTCCCTCTGCTACCTCCCCTCCCTCTGCTACCTCCCCTCCCTCAACGACCTCCCCTCTGCACCACGGGTAGTATAATGACAGGACAGGAGCATCCAGAGCTTCCACCGTTGAGATGTAGCTACAGATGAATGAATGCTGTGTTACTACTCTGTAGAACACAGACAGCAAAAGGTTTCTACTCTTCTGCTTCAACATCTATCAGTCTCCTCTCCTCCCCTCTCCTCTCCTCTCTTTCGGCCTTACACACATCATGGCCTGAATAGAAAAACATCTCCAGGGTATGTGGAGTGTGTACAGAGGTAAAACACAAACTTTTATCAAAACTCTCTAAGAAAACATATGGTGTTCCAGTTTCTCCTGGTCGGCATCCTAAATGCCACCATGGTGTTCCAGTTTCTCCTAGGCATCCTAAATGCCACCATGGTGTTCCAGTTTCTCCTGGTCGGCGTCCTAAATGCCACCATGGTGTTCCAGTTTCTCCTGGTCGGCGTCCTAAATGCCACCATGGTGTTCCAGTTTCTCCTAGGCATCCTAAATGCCACCATGGTGTTCCAGTTTCTCCTGGTCGGCGTCCTAAATGCCACCATGGTGTTCCAGTTTCTCCTGGTCGGCGTCCTAAATGCCACCATGGTGTTCCAGTTTCTCCTGGTTGGCGTCCTAAATGCCACCACGGTGTTCCAGTTTCTCCTGGTCGACGTCCTAAATGCTACCATGGTGTTCCAGTTTCTCCTGGTCGGCGTCCTAAATGCCACCATGGTGTTCCAGTTTCTCCTGGTTGGCGTCCTAAATGCCACCACGGTGTTCCAGTTTCTCCTGGTCGACGTCCTAAATGCTACCATGGTGTTTCAGTTTCTCCTGGTCGGCGTCCTAAATGCCACCATGGTGTTCCAGTTTCTCCTAGGCATCCTAAATGCCACCATGGTGTTCCAGTTTCTCCTGGTCGGCGTCCTAAATGCCACCATGGTGTTCCAGTTTCTCCTGGTCGGCGTCCTAAATGCCACCACGGTGTTCCAGTTTCTCCTGGTCGACGTCCTAAATGCCACCATGGTGTTCCAGTTTCTCCTGGTCGGCATCCTAAATGCCACAATGGTGTTCCAGTTTCTCCTGGTTGGCGTCCTAAATGCCACCACGGTGTTCCAGTTTCTCCTGGTCGGCGTCCTAAATGCCACCATGGTGTTCCAGTTTCTCCTGGTCGGCGTCCTAAATGCCAACATATGTGACCGACTGACTCAAATCGGTCTTATGTGCAGAATTATAAATCCTTATTTTTTTATAGATTGGATAGAAGTAGAGACTCAGAGCTACAAAATGGTATATTATACACTACAGTTGAGGAACAATGGGAAATTAATTCTGCTTTGAAAGTTGATAAACTTGTTATCTCACTTTTGAGAAAATGGCCTTTGGATGTTTTGGTACACCTACTGGGTAGCTATCCTGTCTACACCCATTTTTTAAATAAAATATATATTTTACCTTTATTTAACCAGGTAGGCCAGTTGAGAACAAGTTCTCATTTACAACTGCGACCTGACCAAGATAAAGCAAAGCAGTGTGACACATACAACAACACAGAGTTACACATGGAGTAAACAATAAACAAGTCAATAACACAATAGAAAAAAAGAAAGTCTATATACAGTGTGTGCAAATGGCGTGAGGAGGTAAGGCAATAAATAGGCTATAGGAGCGAATAATTACAATGTTGCAGATTAACACTGGAGTGATAAATGAGCAGATGATGATGTGCAAGTAGAGATACTGGTGTGCAAATGAGCAGAAAGGTAAATAAAAACAGTATGGGGATGAGGTAGGTAGATTTGGTGGGCTATTTACAGATGGACTATGTACAGCTGCAGCGATCGGTTAGCTGCTCAGATAGCTGATGTTTACAGTTGGTGAGGGAAATATGTCTCCAGCTTCAGCAATTTTTGCAATTCGTTCCAGTCTGTTACGTTCCCCAGTTTCTGTGTTCTGTTTTGTATTTGAGTGTGTGTTTCAGGAGATGGCTTCCTGAAGTACTCCCCAACCAGCTGATTGGTCAACCCCAGGCTAATTGGTGATTGGAGCTGACCCCGCCCCCTCGTCAAGAAGCAGCTGACTCTAATCACCATTGCCACCTGAAGATAAAAGCCAGTGTTCTGCCCAAGAGAGTGAAAATTGAAAGGAGAGATGATATAAGGAGTAGAGATTTGGAGATTGAGAGAGAGAAAAATTAGATTGTGATATAGTGTGGGTTGTGTATCAGAAAGTGTGGTATGTACTGTTGTTGTTGGTAGCAGTTTTTCTATGTCCTGTGTTTGTGAGTGTTTGTGAAATCATTAATAATTACTCTGTTTCATTTGTTCCCAAGGGGGAAGGAGAAGGCACTTTGGGAGTGCTTAGGCAAGAGGCCCGAGGGCATACATATACCCGTAGTATATTTACTGTCTAGGCACACTAGGTAAGACCTGGGCGGACCACCCCCTGTATTTTGGTTAGGGCACCAGGCGGTGTTAAGTTAGGTAAGTTAAGTGGGTAGGCAGGTTAGATAGGAGAGGGGGAACTTTGATATTTACTTTCTTTGCTTTGGTTCCGTCCAGCCCCTTTTCCCCATATTACCGTGTAAGAAAATAAATTCTAGTAAACGGTAAATTCTGCTTTTGTGTCATCCTTACTCGCACCTACAGTCCATACCTCTTGCACTTCAGAGAGTTGAGTTGTAGTAGGGAGTTGCGTTCCCTCTTCTCAGAGGCGTGCGTAACACAGTCACTGGCAGCAGAGAACTGGAAGGAAAGGCGGCCAAAGAAGGTGTTGGCTTTGAGGATGATCAGTGAGATATACCTGCTGGAGCGCGTGCTACAGGTGGGTGTTGATATCGTGACCAGAGTACTGAGATAAGCTTTACCTAGCATAGACTTATAGATGACCTGGAGCCAGTGGGTCTGGCGACGAATATGTAGCGAGGGCCAGCCGACGAGAGCATACAGGTCGCAGTGGTGGGTAGTATAAGCTGATTTGTTAACAAAATGGATGGCACTGTGATAGACCACATCCAGTTTGCTGAGTAGAGTATTGGAAGCTATTTTGTAGATGACATCTCCGAAGTCGAGGATCGGTAGGATGGTCAGTTTTACAAGGGTATGTTTGGCAGCATGAGTGAAGGATGCTTTGTTGGGAAATAGAAAGCCGATTCTAGATTTGATTTTGGATTGGAGATGTTTAATATGAGTCTGGAAGGAGAGTTTACAGTCTAGCCAGACACCTAGGTATTTATAGTTGTCCACGTATTCTAGGTCAGAACCGTCCAGGGTAGTGATGCTATTCGGGTGTGCGGGTGCAGGCAGCGAACGGTTGAAAACCTTGCATTTGGTTTTACTAGCGTATAAGAGCAGTTGGAGGCTACGGAAGGAGTGTTGTAATGGCAGCAAGAGCGACATCATTGATATATACAGAGAAAAGAGTCGGCCCGAGAATTGAACCCTGTGGTACCACCATAGAGACTGCATTCAGCATCGTTCACACCCTCTTAAGCCTTAGCCACACCCATCTCTTTCAGGACTCACATGAGAGGTCATGTACTAAACAGTAAAGATTAAGACTAAGAGGTCAAAGTAGTAGCCTACCGAACATTTCCAGGTAAACAGAATATTAGATATTTCATAAATACTAGATGACTCTCACAACTCTGACTCTCACAACTCTGACTCTCACAACTCTAACTCGCACAACTCTGACTCTCACAACTCTGACTCTCACAACTCTGACTCTCACAACTCTGACTCTCACAACTCTGACAACTCTAACTCGCACAACTCTGACTCTCACAACTCTGACTCTCACAACTCTGACTCTCACAACTCTGACTCTCACAACTCTGACTCTCACAACTCTCACATCTCTGACTCTCACAACTCTGACTCTCACAACTCTGACTCTCACAACTCTGACTCTCACAACTCTCACAACTCTGACTCTCTCCCAGACACACTTGTGTAAATTGATGGGTCATGTGAAAGAAACGCCAAGTGGATGGGTCTCTACAGAAGGAGTAAAGGGTACCGCCAAATGGTTACTTGTAGAGTAGCAAAGCCAGTGTCACGTATTCTCCGTCTCCGGCCTCTAGCTCATTACGCACACCTGTCACCATCGTCCCGCGCACCATCACTTATTGACACTGACCTGGGCTCCATCACCTCCTTGATTACCTGCCCTATGGTTCCTCTGATTCCTTCCCTGTATCTGTCCCTCACCTGGGCTCCATCACCTCCTTGATTACCTGCCCTATGGTTCCTCTGATTCCTTCCCTGTATCTGTCCCTCACCTGGGCTCCATCACCTCCTTGATTACCTGCCCTATGGTTCCTCTGATTCCTTCCCTGTATCTGTCCCTCACCTGGACTCCATCACCTCCTTGATTATCTTCCCTGTATCTGTCACTCACCTGCACTCCATCACCTCCTTGATTATCTTCCCTGTATCTGTCCCTCACCTGGACTCCATCACCTCCTTGATTACCTGCCCTATGGTTCCTATGGTTCCTCTGGTTCCTCTGGTTCCTTCCCCAGGAGTTAATGTTTCTGTATCTGTTTCATGTCGCTGTTCCTGTTTCTTATTTTTTCCCTGTTCATTAATTCATTAAATGTATTCACTCCCTGAACTTGCTTTCCGACTCAGAGTACATCGTTACAGTCAGAAATAGATAGTGTTAATATAAATGAAATAATATACGGCATGTACAAGAACAATATCGGTGATAGACGAGGTAGTTATACACATTCAACTGAAGTGCTGGTACTGCTTGATCTGTGGCAGCGGCCTGAAGTAAGGAGTCAGGTGTTGTTGCCAGCCATAACATTCCACCAGCATCGTACCATCCTCCAGTCCAACCAGCTGTGGGATGTTGACCCCTGTCACAGTGCTGTCCTTCACATCACCAGCGAGCTCAGACACAGTGTTCACTCTGGTCTTTCTGAAACGCTGCTTGATGAGGCCGAAAGCACCAGTCGGGGACAAACTTGGTGTGGCTTGTGATCAGGAAGTGAATGACCATACTGTGGTGGAGGTTGTGGTATGGTCCTCCAGGCTCAATACCAGAGCACAAACTTGTTTTTGTTTTGGCCACTGCCGTTATCACAGTTATCAGACTGCAGGGAGAGGTGAGGGGAGTGGTCATTGAGGTGAGATATCTTGCAGGTAGCTGGCTCCACCCCCAGGCCTTATATGGACTTCTTGCCCCAACGAGGAAAGGTTGTCGTTCGTTAAGCCAGGGAGTGCTTGGGGATAAAAGAGGGGGCAGAGGAGGAGTGAGCCAAGAGAGAGTTGTCAGAGTTGTGAGAGTCAGAGTTGTGAGAGCCAGAGTTGTGAGAGTTGTGAGAGTCAGAGTTGTGGGAGTCAGAGTTGTGAGAGTCAGAGTTGTGAGAGTCAGAGTTGTGAGAGTCAGAGTTGTGAGAGTCAGAGTTGTGGGAGTCAGAGTTGTGAGAGTCAGAGTTGTGAGAGTCAGAGTTGTGAGAGTCAGAGTTGTGGGAGTCAGAGTTGTGAGAGTCAGAGTTGTGAGAGTCAGAGTTGTGAGAGTCAGAGTTGTGGGAGTCAGAGTTGTGAGAGTCAGAGTTGTGAGAGCCAGAGTTGTGAGAGTTGTCAGAGTCAGAGTTGTGAGAGTCAGAGTTGTGGGAGTCAGAGTTGTGAGAGTCAGAGTTGTGAGAGTCAGAGGTGTGAGAGTCAGAGTTGTGAGAGTCAGAGTTGTGAGAGTCAGAGTTGTGGGAGTCAGAGTTGTGGGAGTCAGAGTTGTGAGAGCCAGAGTTGTGAGAGTTGTGAGAGTCAGAGTTGTGAGAGTCAGAGTTGTGAGAGTCAGAGTTGTGAGAGTCAGAGTTGTGGGAGTCAGAGTTGTGATAGTCAGAGTTGTGAGAGCCAGAGTTGTGAGAGTTGTGAGAGTCAGAGTTGTCAGAGTCAGAGTTGTGAGAGTTGTGAGAGTTGTCAGAGTCAGAGTTGTGAGAGTCAGAGTTGTGAGAGTCAGAGTTGTGGGAGTCAGAGTTGTGAGAGTCAGAGTTGTGAGAGTCAGAGTTGTGAGAGTCAGAGTTGTGAGAGTCAGAGTTGTGAGAGCCAGAGTTGTGAGAGTTGTGAGAGTCAGAGTTGTGAGAGTTGTGAGAGTTGTCAGAGTCAGAGTTGTGAGAGTCAGAGTTGTGAGAGTCAGAGTTGTGGGAGTCAGAGTTGTGAGAGTCAGAGTTGTGAGACTCAGAGTTGTGAGAGTCAGAGTTGTGAGAGTCAGAGTTGTGAGAGCCAGAGTTGTGAGAGTTGTGGGAGTCAGAGTTGTGAGAGTCAGAGTTGTGAGAGTATTGAGAGTCAGAGTTGTGAGAGCGAGAGTTGTGAGAGTTGTGAGAGTCAGAGCTGTGAGAGTTGTGAGAGTCAGAGTTGTGAGAGTCAGAGTTGTGAGAGTCAGAGTTTTGAGAGTTGTGGGAGTCAGAGTTGTGAGAGTCAGAGTTGTGAGAGTATTGAGAGTCAGAGTTGTGAGAGCGAGAGTTGTGAGAGTTGTGCGAGTCAGAGCTGTGAGAGTTGTGAGAGCCAGAGTTGTGAGAGACAGAGTTGTGAGAGCCAGAGTTGTGAGAGCCAAGAGAGAGTTGTGAGAGTCAGAGTTGTGAGAGTCAGAATTGTGAGTGTCAGACTTGTGAAAGTCAGAGTTGAGGGAGTCAGAGTTGTGAGAGTCAGAGTTGTGAGAGTCAGAGTTGTGGGAGTCAGAGTTGTGAGAGTCAGAGTTGTGAGAGTCAGAGTTGTGAGAGTCAGAGTTGTGAGAGTCAGAGTTGTGAGAGTCAGAGTTGTGAGAGTCAGAGTTGTGAGAGTCAGAGTTGTGAGAGTCAGAGTTGTGAGATTTGTGAGAGTCAGAGTTGTGAGTGTTGTGAGAGCCAGAGTTGTGAGAGCCAAGAGAGAGTTGTGAGAGCCAGAGTTGTGAGAGCCAGAGTTGTGAGAGCCAGAGTTGTGAGAGCAGGAGTTGTGAGAGCCAAGAGAGAGTTGTGAGAGCCCTTCTTTCCCCGTGTACGTAAATCCCTGAAACTTTCACTTTGCATTCTATTTGTGCTCCTGGTGCATGCATTTGTTATTAAACTTGGTGACGTGGAAACCTCACACCCTTGATCTTGCTACACTTTATTTAACGAGGAAAGTCCGTTAAGAACAAAATCTTATTTACAATGACAGCCTACCAAAAAGCAAAAGGCCTCCTGCGGGGATGGGGGCCTGGGATAAAAACAATATATGTATATATAACACACATCACGACAAGACACCACAACACTACATAAAGAGAGACCATAGACAACACAGCATGGCAGCAACACAACATGGTATAAACAATATTAGACACAGACAACAGCACAAAGGGCAAGAAGGTAGAGACAACAATACATCACACAAAGCAGCCACAACTGTCATTAAGAGTGTCCATGATGGAGTCTTTGAATGAAGAGATTGAGATACAACTGTCCAGTTTGAGTGTTTGTTGAAGCTCGTTCCAGTCGCTAGCTGCAGTGAACTGAAAAGACGAGCGACCCAGGGATGTGTGTGCTTTGGGGACCTTTAACAGAATGTGACTGGCAGAACGGGTGCTGTATGTGGAGGATGAGGGCTGTAGTAGGTATCTCAGATAGGGGGGAGTGAGGCCTAAGAGGGTTTATAAATAAGCATCAACCAGTGGGTCTTGCGACGGGTAAACAGAGATGACCAGTTTACAGAGGAGTATAGAGTGCAGTGATGTGTCCTATAAGGAGCATTGGTGGCAAATCTGATGGCCAAATGGTAAAGAACATCTAGCCGCTCGAGAGCACCCTTACCTTCCGATCTATAAATGATGTCTCCGTAATCTAGCACGGGTAGGATGGTCATCTGAATCAGGGTTAGTTTGGCAGCTGGGGTGAAAGAGGAGCGATTACGATAGAGGAAACCAAGTCTAGAGTTAACCTTTAGTCTGCAGCTTTGATATGTGCTGAGAGAAGAACAGTCTAGCCATACTCCCAAGTACTTGTATGAGGTGACTACCTCAAGCTCTAAACCCTCAGAGGTAGTAATCACACCAGTGGGGAGAGGGGCATTCTTCTTACCAAACCACACAACCTTTGTTTTGGAGGTGTTCAGAACAAGGTTAAGGGTAGAGAAACCTTGTTGGACACTAAGAAAGCTTTGTTGTAGAGCTTTTAACACAACATCCGGGGAGGGGCCAGCTGAGTACTGTATAATCTGAGTATAAATGGATGAGAGCGCTTCCTACTGCTTGAGCCATGTTGTTGATGTAAATTGAGGAGAGTGTGAGCCACTGCCTGTCACCAAAGGAGTACCCGAGACAGCAGATGTTCTGACTTTATACACTGCACTCCTTGAGAGAGGTAGTTAGCAAACCAGGCCAAAGACCCCTCAGAGACACCAATACTCCTTAACCGGCCCACAAGAATGGAATGGTCTACCGTATCAAACGCTTTGGCAATAAAAATAGCAGCACAACATTGCTTAGAATCAGGGGCAATGGTGCCATCATTGAGGACCTTTAAGGTTGCAGTGACACATCCGTAACCTGAGCAGAAACCAGATACATACCAGAGAGAAAACTACAGACATCAAGAAAGCCAGTCATTTGATTATTATATATTAACCTGACTGGGAACCAGACTGCATACCAGAGAGAATACTATAGACATCAAGAAAGACAGTCAGTTGATTATTGACAAGTTTTTCCAACACTTTTGATAAACAGGGCAAAATAGAAATAGGCCTATAACAGTTAGGATCAGCTTGATCTCCCCCTTTAAATAAAGGATGCACCGTGGCTGCCTTCCAAGCAATGGGAACCTCCCCAGAAAGGAGAGGCAGGTTATAAAGGTCAGAGATAGGCTTGGTGATGATAGTGGCAGCAACGTTACAGTAGAAAGGGTCTAAGCCATCTGACCCAAATGTTTTTTCGGGGTCAAGTTTCAGGAGCTCCTTTAGCACCTCTGACTCAATGACTGCCTGCAGGGTTAAACTTTGCAGCAGGGCAGGGGAAAAAGATGGAGAAGCATTGGGGCTAGTCGCTTAAGGCAAGGGCTGATTTCAAGGTTTTACTGTTAATCTATAAAGCATTACATGGGCTTGCTCCTACCTATCTTTACGATTTGGTCCTGCCGTACATACCTACACATACGCTACGGTCACAAGACGCAGGCCTCCTAATTGTCCCTAGAATTTCTAAGCAAACAGCTGGAGGCAGAGCTTTCTCCTATAGATCTCCATTTTTATGGAATGGTCTGCCTATCCATGTGAGAGACGCAGACTCAGTCTCAACCTTTTAGTCTTTACTGAAGACTCATCTCTTCAGTAGGTCATATGATTGAGTGTAGTCTGGCCCAGGGGTGCGAAGGTGCATGGCAAGGCACTGGAGTGACGAACCGCCCTTGCTGTCTCTGCCTGGCCGGTTCCCCTCTCTCCACTGGGATTCTCTGCCTCTAACCCTATTACAGGGGCTGGGTCACTGGCTTACTGGTGATCCTCCATGCCGTCTCTAGGAGGGCTGCGTCACTTGAGTGGGTTGAGTCACTGACGTGATCTTCCTGTCTGGGTTGGTCGCCCCCCCTTGGTTTGTGCTGTGGTGGAGATCTTTGTGGGCTATACTCGGCCTTGTCTCAGGATTATAAGTTGGTGGTTGAAGATATCCCTCTAGTGGTGTGGGGGCTGTGCTTTGGCAAAGTGGGTGGGGTTATATCCTTCCTGTTTGGCCCTGTCCGGGGGTATCGTCAGATGGGGCCATGGTGTCTCCCGACTCCTCCTGTCTCAGCCTCCAGTATTTATGCTGCAGTAGTTTGTGTCGGGGGGCTAGGGTCAGTCTGCTATATCTGGAGTACTTCTCCTGTCTTATCCGGTGTCCTGTGTGAATGTAAGTATGCTCTCTCTAATTAGGGTCAGTCTGTCTCTCTTTTTCTCTCTGTGACAGTCCTGCTGTTTTCAACTCTCTAGAGACCGCAGGAGCGGTAGAGATACTCTCAATGATCGGCTATGAAAAGCCAACTGACATTTACTCCTGAGGTGCTGACCTGTTGCACCCTCGACAACTACTGTGATTATTATTATTTGACCCTGCTGGTCATCTATGAACATTTGAACATCTTGGCCATGTTCTGTTATAATCTCCACCCGGCACAGCCAAAAGAGGACTGGCCACCCCTCATAGCCTGGTTCTTCTCTAGGTTTCTTCCTAGGTTTTGGCCTTTCTAGGGAGTTTTTCCCGAGCCACCGTGCTTCTATATCTGTATTGCTTGCTGTTTGGGGTTTGAGGCTGGGTTTCTGTACAGCACTTTGAGATATTAGCTGATGTACGAAGGGCTATATAAATACGTTTGATTTGATTTGGTGTATTCTGACCTGGACTTCCTCGTTCCTTTATGCTTCACGATGAAAGAACTGGAACAACATCCACTTCCTTGTTGCTATGGAAACGTTCTTCTGTGATTTACAACTTGATAAGAGTTATTGATAAGAGTTATTGATCAGAGTTATTGATAAGAGTTATTGATCAGAGTTATTGATCAGAGTTATTGATAAGAGCAAGGTAAATGAGTAAGCCGTTTGGAGAAGGGGATTGTAAATATAAGAGTTATTGATAAGAGAAAGGTAAATGAGTAAGCCGTTTGGATAAGGGGATTGTAAATATGAATGACAATTGTTTTACATAAAATTTACCTTTATAATCGCTGGAGTCAAACCAGTCACATGACAGAAAACTGAAGAATATCAACTTTTCCAAAGTGAAGTTCATGAAATGCTGGCCTTATGAAATGTGGAGACCAAAGCTAAAGACTTCTGTAGCAAACAAACTACCAAGATGATCATTTATGATTTCTAGAATTGTTTAATTATATGCCCAGACTTTTTACTGTATTTTATACAATTTGTATGTAATAAAATGTTATTGGTCACATACACATGTTTATCAGATGTTATTGAAGAGAAATGCTTGTGTTTCTAGCTCCAACAGTGCAGTAATATCTAATAATTTTATAACAATACACACAACATAAACATTTAAAGCAAAGTAAAGTATTTAAGAATATATAAATATTTGGACAGGCAATGTCAGAGCTGTAAGGGCAGCCTTCCTCCTCTTCACGAGAAGAGGGGGTGTAGCAGGGATCGGACCAACACGCAGCGTAGCCAGTGCTCAACATGTTTAATAAACGAATACGTGAACACTTACAACAATACAAAAATAACAAACGTGGCAAACCGAAACCGTCCTCTCTGGTGAAACGAACACAAAGACAGGAAACAACCACCCACAAAATCCCAACACAAAACAAGCCACCTAAATATGATTCCCAATCAGAGACAACACAAAACACCTGCCTCTGATTGAGAACCATATTAGGCCAAACATAGAAACAGACAAACTAGACACACAACATAGAATGCCCACCCAGCTCACGTCCTGACCAACACTAAAACAAGTAAAACACACAAGAACTATGGTCAGAACGTGACAGTACCCCCCTCCTGAGGTGCGGACTCCGAAAGCACCACCTAAAACTCTAGGGGAGGGTCTGGGTGGGCATCTGTCCGCGGTGGCGGCTCCGGCGCTGGACGAGGATCCCACTCCACCATTGTCTTAGTCCCCCTCCTTAGCGTCCTTTGAGTGGCGACCCTCGCCGCCGACCTTGGCCTAGGAACCTTCACAAAGGCCCCCACTAGATTGAGGAAACTCCTCCGGACTGAGGGACAGCTTGTGACAGAGAGATAGCTTAAGACAGAGGGGCAGCTCCGGACTGAAGGGCAGCTCCGGACTGAATGGCAGCTCCGGACTGAATGGCAGCTCTGGACTGGAGGGCAGCTCATGACTGGAGGGCGGCTCATGACTGGAGGGCAGCTCATGACTGGAGGGCGGCTCATGGCTGGAGGGCGGCTCTGGCAGCTCCTGACTGCCGGGCGGCTCTGGCAGCTCCTGACTGTTGGGCGGCTCTGGCAGCTCCTCCCCCCTCTTAGTCAAATAGGCTTTAACCGTGTTGACATTGCCAACAGGAGGTTTGGAGAAGGAGGCTAGAGAGATACGGGACCTCCAGCCACAGGGAAGTCACATTGTACTGTGTGTGTACCACCTAGTGTGTCACCAGCTAAGTGTGTATATGTATGTATTACAGCAGCAGCTACGCTTCCTGGGGTTCAACATCATTAAGGTACAAAAACTAAACAAAAACACTCGCTAATGTAACACACTTCCATCCACCAGATCTCACACTTCTCATTTGGTTGTTCAAACTCCTCTCTGGGTTAAAAAAAGATTGATTGGTCTAATCTTTCCTTATCAATCCTCATGTGAATGTGTCTTACAGATTTACCAATCCTCACTTAACCTCTCCTCTCTCTGAGACAGGTTTGTGAATCACTCATTGTTTTGGGATGTAGTTTCGTCTCTCTGCTCCTGACTGGCTGGCGGCTCCTGACTGGCGGGCGGCTCTGGCGGCACCTGACTGACGGACAGCTCTAGCGGCTCCTGACTGACGGGCAGCTCTAACGGCTCGGGACAGACGGGCGGCTCTGACGGCTCGGGACAGACGGGCGGCTCAGATGGCGCTGGGCAGACTGACGGCTCAGATGTCGCTGGGCAGGCAGGCAGCTCAGATGGCGCTGGGCAGGCAGGCAGCTCAGATGGCGCTGGGCAGGCAGGCAGCTCAGATGGCGCTGGACAGACGGGCAGCGCAGGCGGTGCTGGGCAGACGGGCGACTCTGACCTGCTGAGGCGCACAGTAGGCCTGGTGCGTGGTGCCGGAACTGGTGGTACCGGACTGGAGACACGCACCACTAGGCGAGTGCGGGGAGCAGGAACAGGGCACACTGGACTCTCAAGGCGCACTATAGGCCTGTTGCGTGGTGCCGGAACTTGTGGTACTGGGCTGGAGACATGCACCATAGAGAGAGTGCGTGGATGAGGAACAGAGTTCTGGAGACAAACAGGAAGCCTGGTGCGTGGTGTAGGCACTGGTGGTACTGGACTGGAGCGAGGAGGTGGCACTGGATATACCGGACCGTGAAGGCATACTGGCTCCCTTGAGCACCGAGCCTGCCCAACCTTACCTGGTTGAATGCTCCCCGTAGCCCGACCAGTGCGGGGAGGTGGAATAATCCGCACTGGGCTGTGCTTGCGAACCGGGGTCACGATGCCTAAGGCTGGTGCCATGTACACCGGCCCGAGGAGATGCACTGGAGACCAGATGCGTTGAGCCGGCTTCATGACACCTGGCTCAATGCTCAATCTCTCGACGGTAAGCCCGGGAAGTTGGCGCAGGTCTCCTACCTGACTTCGCCACACCCCCCTTTAGGCCCCCCCAATACATTTTTGGGGTTTCTTCTCGGGCTTCCTCCCGCGCCGTCGTGCTAACCTCATTCGCCGGTATCCCTCCGCACATTGCTCCATAGAACCCCAGGCGGGCTCCGGCACTCTCCCTGGGTCGACCGACCACCTGTCTATTTCCTCCCAAGTGGTATAACCCAGATCCTGCTCACGCTGCCGAGCTAGCTCCTCAAAACGCCGCCTCTCCACTTTCGCTGTCTCCATCTCAGCTTTGGGACGGCGATATTCCCCTGGCTCTGCCCAGGGTCCTTTTCCATCCAACTCGTACTCCCAATTCCAAGAATCCTGTGTAATGGGCTGCTGCTGCTGCTGTCGCTACTGGCCGTTATTACGCTGCTTGGTCCAAGTTTGGTGGGTAGTTCTGTAACGGCAGTCTTCCTCCTCTTCACGAGAAGAGAAGGTGTAGCAGGGATCGGACCAACACGCAGCGTAGCCAGTGCTCAACATGTTTAATAAACGAATACGTGAACACTTACAACAATACAAAAATAACAAACGTGGCAAACCGAAACCGTCCTCTCTGGTGAAACGAACACAAAGACAGGAAACAACCATCCACAAAATCCCAACACAAAACAAGCCACCTAAATATGATTCCCAATCAGAGACAACACAAAACACCTGCCTCTGATTGAGAACCATATTAGGCCAAACATAGAAACAGACAAACTAGACACACAACATAGAATGCCCACCCAGCTCACGTCCTGACCAACACTAAAACAAGTAAAACACACAAGAACTATGGTCAGAACGTGACAAGAGCGGCATAGACTAAGATGCAGTAGGATAGAATACAGTATATACACATGAGATGAGTAATGCAAAATATGTAGACATTATTAAAGTGATTAGTGTTCCAATTATTAAAGTGGCCAGTGATTTCAAGTCTATGGATGTAGGGCAGCAGCCTCTAATGTGCTAGTGATGGGTATTTAACAGTCTGATGGCCTTGAGATAGATGTTGTTTTTCAGTCTCTCGGTCCCTGCTTTGATGCACCTGTACTGACCTCGCCTTCTGGATGATAGCGGGGTGAACAGGCAGTGGCTCGGGTGGTTGTTGTCCTTGATCTTTTTGGCCTTCCTGTAACATAGGGTGCTGTAGGTGTCCTGGAGGGCAGGTAGTTTGCCCTCGCGGTGATGTCTTGGGCAGACCTCACCACCCTCTGGAGAGCCCTAGATTTGCCGTAGCTGGCGGTGATACAGCCTGACAGGGTGCTCTCAATTGTGCATCTGTAAAAGTTTGTGAGGGTTTTAGTTGCCAAGCCAAATTTCTTCAACCTCCTGAGGTTGTTGTTGCTGTTGCATAGCTAAAGCTAACCAACTAAGTTCAATGTTATCTAACTCGCTAACAACTCGCTAACATTAGGCTATAACGAGCAATGCAAATGGATTTCGGATTCTAATAATGTTACTACACAGATAATACACATAACGTTAGCTAACGAGCTAATGGTCGCTAGCTACCTAACAGTATGTTTTAACTTACAATGAAAATGACTTTCTGACAACATTAGAAACGTATAATATCTGAAACTGTAGCTAGATTCTTACCCGTTTACATGGATGAATGCTACACGGCAGACTGCAACCCCTTTCATTAAATAAAACGTCCTGTGTCGTTTCCGTTTTGTATGTACAGCTTGCTTGGTCCGTTTTGTGTCAAGTCACACTGACCGTGGCGCGCGCAGAAAGTAGCCCATCACCTTTTTCCTTCTGATCTGTTTATAGCGCCTGCTAAATTTAGTAGCATCAATGTTGCTGAGAAAAGTACCAAAACGGTTGTAGTTCTCGGTGGCTAACGTTATATGTTTAGAAAAAGATGCGTTAGAAAGGATTATGTACACATACTGAACAGCTACATGGCAGACCAATCAAAACTGATCTCCCGGTATGTCCAGCCCATCAGACCAATCAAAACTGATCTCCCGGTATGTCCAGCCCATCAGACCAATCAAAACTGATCTCCCAGCATGTCCAGCCCATCAGACCAATCAAAACTGATCTCCCAGCATGTCCAGCCCATCAGACCAATCAAAACTAATCTCCCAGCATGTCCAGCCCATCAGACCAATCAAAACTGATCTCCCGGTATGTCCAGCCCATCAGACCAATCAAAACTGATCTCCCAGCATGTCCAGCCCATCAGACCAATCAAAACTGATCTCCCAGCATGTCCAGCCCATCAGACCAATCAAAACTGATCTCCCGGCATGTCCAGCCCATCACACCAATCAAAACTGATCTCCCAGCATGTCCAGCCCATCAGACCAATCCAAACTAATCTCCCGGTATGTCCAGCCCATCAGACCAATCCAAACTAATCTCCCGGCATGTCCAGCCATTCAGACCAATCAAAACTGATCTCCCGGTATGTCCAGCCCATCAGACCAATCCAAACGAATCTCCCAGTATGTCCAGCCCATCAGACCAATCCAAACTAATCTCCCAGGATGTCCAGACCATCCATTATCTCAGCCAATCATGGCTAGCAGGAAGGTTCCTGGCTTTTTCCTTGGCGAAACCAACTAGGTTCATAATTTAACAATTGTATTCATATTTATAGATGGAATATACTTTTTTATTGAGGCACATGAAAGTTCACATGGCCCAGAAGGCATTTCTGCCAAAAAACACTCACACACAAAGAAGACGTTCAAATGCTTCTCCTGTGAAGTAGTGAAGTGTGACCTACTCCTGGCTTCCTGAAAGGGTTAGCTATCACACACATGACTCAAACTACGTTGTGTCGTTGTTACCCCGGTAACTGACAGCATCACTCCAACACAACAGGAAGCTGCAGCTAAGTATCAGTGTGACATAGCTCCCAAAGCCAGCCATGGTTGATGACCTCACTGCTGGACCAGGGACAAAGCCTCCTGATTAGCTGGAGGGTCATTTCTGTTTCTATTTGTCTGTTGCTGGAGTAGTGCTCTGATAGTGGATCAGAACACATAATAGGTGGACTGAAGCAAATCAGGTCTAACCTCTAACGAAAGCCTACTGAATTATCTGCTGTGGTGTACTGTGATCTACTGTGATCTACTGTGGTGTACTGTGATCTACTTTGATCTCTGGGATCTCTCTTTGCCCACCTCTGTCCAGGCTGGTTAGGGTTTGATGGTACATGCCTCGTCTCAGCCTCAGGTGAACGTAGGTGGACAGACATCTGACGTGAGCTGTAGTGAAACAACTGCCCCCAACCGCCCATCCTCTCCTCTCTGATTCTCTCCCATCCTCTCCTCTCTGATTCTCTCCCATCCTCCCCATCCTCTCCTCTCTGATTATCTCCCATCCTCTCCTCTCTGATTCTCTCCTCTCCCATTCTCTCCTCTCTGATTCTCTCCTATCCCATCCTCTCCTCTCTGATTCTCTCCTCTCCCATCCTCTCCTCTCTGATTCTCTCCTCTCCCATTCTCTCCTCTCTGATTCTCTCCTCTCCCATCCTCTCCTCTCTGATTCTCTCCTCTCCCATCCTCTCCTCTCTGATTCTCTCCTCTCCCATCCTCTCCTCTCTGATTCTCTCCTCTCCCATCCTCTCCTCTCTGATTCTCTCATCTCCCATTCTCTCCTCTCTGATTCTCTCCTCTCCCATCCTCTCCTCTCCCATCCTCTCCTCTCTGATTCTCTCCTCTCCCATCATCTCCTCTCTGATCCTCTCCTCTCCCATCCTCTCCTCTCTGATTCTCTCCCATCCTCTCCTCTCTGATTCTCTCCTCTCCCATCCTCTCCTCTCTGATTCTCTCCTCTCCCATCCTCTCCTCTCTGATTCTCTCCTCTCCCATCCTCTCCTCTCTGATTCTCTCCTCTCCCATCCTCTCCTCTCTGATTCTCTCCTCTCCCATCCTCTCCTCTCTGATTCTCTCCTCTCCCATCCTCTCCTCTCTGATTCTCTCCCATCCTCTCCTCTCTGATCCTCTCCCATCCTCTCCTCTCCCTCCTCTCCTCCTCTCCCCTCACCTCCTCTCTTTCTCACTACACAGTCTGTGCTCAGCCCCAGCACAGACATGGGGGGGGGGGGGGGGGGGGTGGTGCAGCTGAGAGACTGCTCCCATGGTAACCCAGGACCCTGACAGTGGAGCTAGCTAGCTCTCTACAGGGGCTTGGAATCAGGGTTAGGGCTGTTGTGGTGACTGTATTACCGACACACCGGCAGCCATCAGTAATTACTGCAGTAAAATTCCACGTGACTGTCGAGTTAAGGTATTCACCTCTTATACACTCTGGACATGAGTTGGCAGTACCCTACTCACTAATGATCATCAGGTCCTAATGGCCTGGTACTCAGGGCTCTATTGCCCCTCCATCAGGTCCTAATGGCCTGGTACTCAGGGCTCTATTGTCCCTCCATCAGTTCCTAATGGCCTGGTACTCAGGGCTCTAGTGTCCCTCCATCAGGTCCTAATGGCCTGGTACTCAGGGTCCTATTGTCCCTCCATCAGGTCCTAAGGGCCTGGTACTCAGGGCTCTATTGTCCCTCCATCAGGTCCTAAGGGCCTGGTACTCAGGGCTCTATTGTCCCTCTATCAGGTCCTAAGGGCCTGGTACTCAGGGCTCTATTGTCCCTCTATCAGGTCCTAATGGCCTGGTACTCAGGGCTCAATTGTCCCTCCATCAGGTCCTAATGGCCTGGTACTCAGGGCTCTATTGTCCCTCTATCAGGTCCTAATAACCTGGTACTCAGGGCTCTATTGTCCCTCCATCAGGTCCTAATGGTCTGGTACTCAGGGCTCTATTGTCCCTAAATCAGGTCCTAATGGCCTGGTACTCAGGGCTCTATTGTCCCTCAGTCAGGTCCTAATGGCCTGGTACTCAGGGCTCTTGTCCCTCCATCAGGTCCTAATGGCCTGGCACTCAGGGCTCTATTGTCCCTCCATCAGGTCCTAATGGCCTGGTACTCAGGGCTCTATTGTCCCTCCACCAGGTCCTAGTGGCCTGGTACTCAGGGCTCTATTGTCCCTCAGTCAGGTCCTAATGGCCTGGTACTCAGGACTATATTGTCCCTCCATCAGGTCCTAAGGGCCTGGTACTCAGTGCTCTAGTGTCCCTCCATCAGGTCCTAAGGGCCTGGTACTCAGGGCTCTATTGTCCCTCCATCAGGTCCTAAGGGCCTGGTACTCAGGGCTCTATTGTCCCTCCATCAGGTACTAAGGGCCTGGTACTCAGGGCTCTACTGTCCCTCCATCAGGTCCTAAGGGCCTGGTACTCAGGGCTCTATTGTCCCTCCGTCAGGTCCTAAGGGCCTGGTACTCAGGGCTCTATTGTCCCTCCATCAGGTCCTAAGGGCCTGGTACTCAGGGCTCTATTGTCCCTCCATCAGGTCCTAAGGGCCTGGTACTCAGGGCTCTATTGTCCCTCCATCAGGTCCTAAGGGCCTGGTACTCAGGGCTCTATTGTCCCTCCATCAGGTCCTAAGGGCCTGGTACTCAGGGCTCTATTGTCCCTCCATCAGGTCCTAATGGCCTGGTACTCAGGGCTCTATTGTCCCTCTATCAGGTCCTAATAACCTGGTACTCAGGGCTCTATTGTCCCTCCATCAGGTCCTAATGGTCTGGTACTCAGGGCTCTATTGTCCCTAAATCAGGTCCTAATGGCCTGGTACTCAGGGCTCTATTGTCCCTCAGTCAGGTCCTAATGGCCTGGTACTCAGGGCTCTTTTGTCCCTCCATCAAGTCCTAATGGCCTGGTACTCAGGGCTCTTGTCCCTCCATCAGGTCCTAATGGCCTGGCACTCAGGGCTCTATTGTCCCTCCATCAGGTCCTAATGGCCTGGTACTCAGGGCTCTATTGTCCCTCCACCAGGTCCTAGTGGCCTGGTACTCAGGGCTCTATTGTCCCTCAGTCAGGTCCTAATGGCCTGGTACTCAGGACTATATTGTCCCTCCATCAGGTCCTAAGGGCCTGGTACTCAGTGCTCTAGTGTCCCTCCATCAGGTCCTAAGGGCCTGGTACTCAGGGCTCTATTGTCCCTCCATCAGGTCCTAAGGGCCTGGTACTCAGGGCTCTATTGTCCCTCCATCAGGTCCTAAGGGCCTGGTACTCAGGGCTCTACTCTCCCTCCATCAGGTCTTAAGGGCCTGGTACTCAGGGCTCTATTGTCCCTCCGTCAGGTCCTAAGGGCCTGGTACTCAGGGCTCTATTGTCCCTCCATCAGGTCCTAAGGGCCTGGTACTCAGGGCTCTATTGTCCCTCAGTCAGGTCCTAATGGCCTGGTACTCAGGGCTCTTTTGTCCCTCCATCAAGTCCTAATGGCCTGGTACTCAGGGCTCTTGTCCCTCCATCAGGTCCTAATGGCCTGGCACTCAGGGCTCTATTGTCCCTCCATCAGGTCCTAATGGCCTGGTACTCAGGGCTCTATTGTCCCTCCACCAGGTCCTAGTGGCCTGGTACTCAGGGCTCTATTGTCCCTCAGTCAGGTCCTAATGGCCTGGTACTCAGGACTATATTGTCCCTCCATCAGGTCCTAAGGGCCTGGTACTCAGTGCTCTAGTGTCCCTCCATCAGGTCCTAAGGGCCTGGTACTCAGGGCTCTATTGTCCCTCCATCAGGTCCTAAGGGCCTGGTACTCAGGGCTCTATTGTCCCTCCATCAGGTCCTAAGGGCCTGGTACTCAGGGCTCTACTCTCCCTCCATCAGGTCCTAAGGGCCTGGTACTCAGGGCTCTATTGTCCCTCCGTCAGGTCCTAAGGGCCTGGTACTCAGGGCTCTATTGTCCCTCCATCAGGTCCTAAGGGCCTGGTACTCAGGGCTCTATTGTCCCTCCATCAGGTCCTAAGGGCCTGGTACTCAGGGCTCTATTGTCCCTCCATCAGGTCCTAAGGGCCTGGTACTCAGGGCTCTATTGTCCCTCTTACCACTCTGACATCAATGCAAATGAATCTAGAACCACATCAACCCCTGATCACCAAAACAGAGTCCTGCTTTTAAAACTCACCGTGATTATTAACTTGGAGAAAGAGGTTCAACAGCAGGTTGAAACTGAGTGTAAAACACGGTAGTTGTGGATGTTGTTTCAACGTCTTCGTCATTAGACATGTTTTATAAGGAGACAGCAGCCAACCTAGTGGCTGAGAACGAGCTGACAGGACCCAGTACTCCTCTGGTTGACAGGACCCAGTACTCCTCTGGCTGACAGGACCCAGTACTCCTCTGGTTGACAGGACCCAGTACTCCTCTGGTTGACAGGACCCAGTACTCCTCTGGCTGACAGGACCCAGTACTCCTCTGGCTGACAGGACCCAGTACTCCTCTGGTTGACAGGACCCAGTACTCCTCTGGCTGACAGGACCCAGTACTCCTCTGGTTGACAGGACCCAGTACTCCTCTGCCTGACAGGACCCAGTACTCCTCTGCCTGACAGGACCCAGTACTCCTCTGGCTGACAGGACCCAGTACTCCTCTGCCTGACAGGACCCAGTACTCCTCTGGCCGACAGGACCCAGTACTCCTCTGGGTGACAGGACCCAGTACTCCTCTGGCTGACAGGACCCAGTACTCCTCTGGCTGACAGGACCCAGTACTCCTCTGGTTGACAGGACCCAGTACTCCTCTGGCTGACAGGACCCAGTACTCCTCTGGTTGACAGGACCCAGTACTCCTCTGGCTGACAGGACCCAGTACTCCTCTGGTTGACAGGACCCAGTACTCCTCTGGCTGACAGGACCCAGTACTACTCTGGCTGACAGGATCCAGTACTCCTCTGGTTTACAGGGCCCAGTACTCCTCTGGCTGACAGGACCCAGTACTCCTCTGGCTGACAGGACCCAGTACTCCGCTGGTTGACAGGACCCAGTACTCCTCTGGCTGACAGGACCCAGTACTCCTCTGGTTGACAGGACCCAGTACTCCTCTGGCTGACAGGACCCAGTACTCCTCTGGCTGACAGGACCCAGTACTCCTCTGGCTGACAGGACCCAGTACTCCTCTGGCTGACAGGACCCAGTACTCCTCTGGTTGACAGGACCCAGTACTCCTCTGGTTGACAGGACCCAGTACTCCTCTGGTTGACAGGACCCAGTACTCCTCTGGTTGACAGGACCCAGTACTCCTCTGGCTGACAGGACCCAGTACTCCTCTGGGTGACAGAACCCAGTACTCCTCTGGTTGACAGGACCCAGTACTCCTCTGGCTGACAGGACCCAGTACTCCTCTGGCTGACAGGACCCAGTACTCCTCTGGTTGACAGGACCCAGTACTCCTCTGGCTGACAGGACCCAGTACTCCTCTGGTTGACAGGACCCAGTACTCCTCTGTCTGACAGGACCCAGTACTCCTCTGGCTGACAGGACCCAGTACTCCTCTGGTTGACAGGACCCAGTACTCCTCTGGTTGACAGGACCCAGTACTCCTCTGGCTGACAGGACCCAGTACTCCTCTGGTTGACAGGACCCAGTACTCCTCTGGTTGACAGGACCCAGTACTCCTCTGGCTGACAGGACCCAGTACTCCTCTGGCTGACAGGACCCAGTACTCCTCTGGCTGACAGGACCCAGTACTCCTCTGGCTGACAGGACCCAGTACTCCTCTGGTTGACAGGACCCAGTACTCCTCTGGTTGACAGGACCCAGTACTCCTCTGGCTGACAGGACCCAGTACTCCTCTGGTTGACAGGACCCAGTACTCCTCTGGCTGACAGGACCCAGTACTCCTCTGGTTGACAGGACCCAGTACTCCTCTGGCTGACAGGACCCAGTACTCCTCTGGCTGACAGGACCCAGTACTCCTCTGGTTTACAGGACCCAGTACTCCTCTGGCTGACAGGACCCAGTACTCCTCTGGTTGACAGGACCCAGTACTCCTCTGGCTGACAGGACCCAGTACTCCTCTGGGTGACAGGACCCAGTACTCCTCTGGTTGACAGGACCCAGTACTCCTCTGGTTGACAGGACCCAGTACTCCTCTGGCTGACAGGACCCAGTACTCCTCTGCCTGACAGGACCCAGTACTCCTCTGGTTGACAGGACCCAGTACTCCTCTGGCTGACAGGACCCAGTACTCCTCTGCCTGACAGGACCCAGTACTCCTCTGGTTGACAGGACCCAGTACTCCTCTGGTTGACAGGACCCAGTACTCCTCTGGCTGACAGGACCCAGTACTCCTCTGGTTGACAGGACCCAGTACTCCTCTGGTTGACAGCTCTAAGGACACACAAACAAACAACAGGGACATAGACACTCGTACGGGCGCACACATGGACACATGGATACACACACTCACACAAGTCAATAGAGAAGCATAGTTGCCATTTTCCCTACCCTCCTTCTCCTCTCCTCCTCCTCCCCCCCTCCACCTCCTCTCCTCCTCCTCCCCTCCTCCACCTCCTCTCCTCTCCTCCTCCTCCCCTCCTCCACCTCCTCTCCTCTCCTCCTCCTCCCCTCCTCCACCTCCTCTCCTCTCCTCCTCCTCCCCTCCTCCACCTCCTCTCCTCTCCTCCTCATCCCCTCCTCCACCTCCTCTCCTCTCCTCCTCCTCCCCTCCTCCACCTCCTTCTCCTCTCCTCCTCCCCTCCTCCACCTCCTCTCCTCTCCTCCTCCTCCCCTCCTCCACCTCCTCTCCTCTCCTCCTCCTCCCCTCCTCCACCTCCTTCTCCTCTCCTACTCCTCCCCTCTTCCACCTCCTCTCCTCTCCTCCTCCTCCCATCCTCCACCTCCTCTCCTCTCCTCTCCTCTCCTCCTCCTCCCCTCCTCCAACTCCTCTCCTCTCCTTCTCCTCTCCTCCTCCACTTCCTTCTCCTCTCCTCTCCTCCCATCCTCCACCTCCTCTCCTCCACCTCCTCTCCTTCTCCTCTCCTCTCCTCCTCCTCCACCTCCTCTCCTCTCCTCTCCTACTCCTCCCCTCCTCCACCTCCTCTCCTCTCCTCCTCCTCCCCTCCTCCACCTCCTTCTCCTTCTCCTTCTCCTCTCCTCTCCTCTCCTCTACTCCCCTCCTCCACCTCCTCTCCACCTCCTTCTCCTCCTCCTCCCCTCCTCCAACTCCTCTCCTCTCCTTCTCCACTCCTCCTCCACTTCCTTCTCCTCTCCTCTCCTCCCCTCCTCCACCTACTCTCCTCCACCTCCTCTCCTCTCCTCTCCTCCACCTCCTCTCCTCTCCTTCTC
Organism: Salvelinus fontinalis; assembly: GCF_029448725.1. NCBI lineage: Eukaryota > Metazoa > Chordata > Actinopteri > Salmoniformes > Salmonidae > Salvelinus > Salvelinus fontinalis. The sequence continues at coordinate 1,171,479 of NC_074665.1, read as the reverse complement.
CTCTCCTCCTCCACCTCCTTCTCCTCTGTGGACCACGCCACTGTGGACCACGCCACTGTGGACCACTCCACTGTGGACCACGCCACAGGACCAGCCCCTGTGGACCAGCCACTGTGGACCAGCCACTGTGGACCACTCCACTGTGGACCACGCCACAGGACCAGCCCCTGTGGACAACGCCACTGTGGACCACGCCACTGTGGACAAGCCCCTGTGTACCACGCCACTGTGGACCACGCCACAGGACCAGCCCCTGTGGACCACGCCACTGTGGACCACGCCACTGTGTACCACGCCACTGTGGACCACGCCACTGTGGACCAGCCCCTGTGGACCACGCCACTGTGTACCACGCCACTGTGGACCACGCCACTGTGGACCAGCCCCTGTGGACCATGCCACTGTGTACCACACCACTGTGGACAAGCCCCTGTGTACCATGCTACTGTGGACCACACCACAGGACCAGCCCCTGTGGACCACGCCACTGTGGACCACGCCACTGTGTACCACACCCCTGTGGACCACGCCACTGTGAACCACACCACTGTGGACCACGCCACAGGACCAGCCCCTGTGGACCACGCCACTGTGGACCAGCCCCTGTGGACCACGCCACTGTGGACCACGCCACTGTGTACCACACCCCTGTGGACCACGCCACTGTGTACCACACCACTGTGGACCACGCCACAGGACCAGCCCCTGTGGACCACGCCACTGTGGACCAGCCCCTGTGGACCACGCCACTGTGGACCACGCCACTGTGTACCACGCCACTGTGGACCGGCCCCTGTGGACCACG
>NC_074665.1:1144551-1162051 GCF_029448725.1 Salvelinus fontinalis | reverse complement strand
GCACACCTCGAATGTACCATATTTGCACATTATTATTTAGAAAAATGCTCAAGCTCTGTCATGTTGGCTGTGGATAGACAGCCATTTTCAAGTCTTGTTATAGATTTTTAATCCGATTTAACTCAAAACTGTAACGGAGGCACTCAGGAACATTCACCGTCGTCTTGGTAAGCAACTCCACTGTATATTTGGCCTTGTGTTTTATGTTGTTGTCCTGTTGAAAGGTGAAAGGTGAATTAATCTCCCAGTGTCTGTTGGAAAGCAGACTGAACCAGGCATGCTTGTATTTGTATTTGTATTTATTAGGATAATGTGTGACGTGCTGAGGTTGGACCCAGGAACAGAGAAGAAATCAGACGAGGAATCAGTGGTTAAGGATAAACGTAAGGTCTTCCGAGTGGCACAGCGGCCTAAGGCACTGCATCGTAGTGCTAGCTGCGTTGCTACAGATCCTTGTTCGATACCGGCCTGTGTAGCAGCCGGCCGCGACCGGGAAACCAATGAGGCAACGCACAATTGGCCCAGCGTCATCCGGGTTAAGGGAGGGTTTGGCCGGCCGGGATGTCCTTGTCCCATCAAGCTCTAGCGAATCCTGTGGCGGGCCAGGTGCATGCCAGCTGACATGGTTGCCAGGTGTATGGTGTTTCCTCCGTTCCTCCGACACATTGGTGCGGCTGGCTTCCGGGTTAAGTGTGCATCGTGTCAAGAAGCAGTACGGCTTGGTTGGGTTGTGTTTCAGAGGACGCACGGCTCTCGACCTTCGCCTCTCCTGAGTCCGTACGGGAGTTGCAGCAATGAGACAAGACTGTAACTACTACCAACTGGATACCACGAAATTGAGGAGAAAAAGGGTTAACAAAATAAATACAAATAAATAAAATATAATTAATAAACAAAATAAAAAAAATCATAATAACATTAAATACTTTACTGAGAAACGGTAACAGAAGGATCACAGTTTTGGGTGAAACTCCTGAATAGAGACCCACCGATGCCCCCAAGAGGAAGCAGAAGACTTTCCAATACCGCGCACCATACTGGGGCCCACAATCTGAGACAATGTCCTGGGGAAGTCTGTGTAGTCGAAAGACATGGGTAATCATGAGATCAGCTGTCTCCTTCGCCGAGGGCAACTTGGGTCTGAAATGGACTGCCTTGGAGAACCGATCGACAACCACCAGGATAGTGGTAAGCCCTTGGGATGGAGGTAACCCTGTGATAAAGTCTACAGACAGGGGAGACCAGGGCCGGCTGAGGATGGCCAGAGGTTGGAACCAGTCGGTCGATGTCGTGAGGACTTGCTTTGGGCACAGGTGGAACAGGCCGCAACGAAGGATCTCACATCGTCAATCATGTTGGGCCACCAGAATTTCCGTCTCAAGGAACTCCAGTGTCCGATTAAACCCTGGTTGCCCAGTTAATGAGTGTCCCCATTGTAGTACTCAAGAACAGGCTGATTGCAAAACAGAAGGTCTGTTAGTGGGACCCCCGCCAGGGTCAGGTTCTCGGGTCTTATAGTATCATACCATGAGACCAAGTTCAGATTGTCTGTCCAGGTCATGAAAGCATGAGGTTCCCCTCCAACCAGTGTCTCCACCACTCAAGGGCCCACTTGACTGCCAAGAGCTCCCGGTTGCCTACATTGTGGATGCGTTCCTCTGGCAAGAACCGCTTGGAAAGAAAGGCACATGGGTGTCTCTTGTCCCCCTCCTTCCACTGTGAAAGGATCGCCCCCTGCTCCAGTGTCCGAGCCGTCCACCTCTGAAAGGATCGCCCCCTGCTCCGGTCTTCGAGCCGTCCACCTCTGAAAGGATCGCCCCCCTGCTCCGGTGTCCGAGCCGTCCACCTCTGAAAGGATCGCCCCCTGCTCCGGTGTCCGGGCCGTCCACCTCTACCACGAAGGGACGAGTGGGATCAGAATGAATGAGGATGGGTCTAGAGGTGAAATGGACCTTGAGCTCCACGAATTCCCTGTCAACCTCGGGGGTCCAGACAAAACGGGTCTGGGACTTGAGAGGCGCTTCCACCACACCTAAGTTGCGTATAAAAAATTGCCTGTAAAAATTGGCAAACCCGAGGAACCACTGGACTTGTTTGGGTTATAACATTCTTGATCTGGGTGATCTCTGCTGGGTCCATGTTGGAGGCAGAAGCTTGCTGTGAGTTTGGACCCAGGAGCAGAGAAGAGACGAGGAATCAGTGGTTAACTTCTACTTCATCACAATCCCGGATCCGGGAGCACCCCCATCAGTAAAAAAGCTGACTAGCATAGCCTAGCATAGCGCCACAAGTAAATCATAGTTTTACATTGCAGCCACCATCACAACTCTCACCAAAGCAACTAGTGTGTGAAAGGATTTAGGAACCCAAATAATTTGGGTGGATTCCCATCCTCCTTATAAAACCTTCTGGAAACAAAGCTTGTGTCAAACTTGTCAATAAATGTTACACCCACAGAGCTGCAATAGTCTCGTAGCCAGTCATGGAGGGATTAAAGTCTGCTGAAACGTTCAATGCCACGATTTATGGAGGACAGAGGGACAGAGGGACAGATATTATGAGAGGGGTAGAGGGGTGCAGTGGTGGAGATTGATCCAGGGAGGTCCTATTATAATCCTCTTGGATGTTCTGATAGGAAGCATTTAAAGATGCTGATAGTCTCACCGAATCCTTATTCTTGGTCAAATGTTTTATTTCTTCATGAAGAACATCAATCCTTTCCAGGTCAATTTATTTCCCCACAAATAAAGGATTCCATCGGTCCCCGTGACAACAACAAAGATGTTAGCGGATTATACGTTTTATAGCAGGCGAACCCCCAGCAGATTCACATGACGTTTCACTGCTGACAGTCCAAGGCTCCGCCGGGGACGTAGATGCTCCCTCCATGGCCACAGACTCCCCCACCAGCCCCTCGCACAGCTGTGGTCTCTTGCTGAATGTGAGAGAGAACCGCCGGGGACGTAGATGCTCCCTCCATGGCCACAGACTCCCCCACCAGCTCCTCGCACAGCTGTGGTCTCTTGCTGAATGTGAGAGAGAGCCGCCGGGGTCGTAGATGCTCCCTCCATGGCCACAGACTCCCCCACCAGCCCCTCGCACAGCTGTGGTGTCTTGCTGAATGTGAGAGAGAACCGCCGGGGACGTAGATGCTCCCTCCATGGCCACAGACTCCCCCACCAGCCCCTCGCACAGCTGTGGTGTCTTGCTGAATGTGAGAGAGAACCGCCGGGGACGTAGATGCTCCCTCCATGGCCACAGACTCCCCCACCAGCCCCTCGCACAGCTGTGGTGTCTTGCTGAATGTAAGAGAGAACCGCAGGGGGGTCGGGCCCAGGCTACGCACCGACCCGGCTGCGTGTTATCGTTCGGTATACTGTAGCCTCTCAAGGCCCGTGTCTGTAGTCTTGGGGGATATACGAACATACAATCCCAGCATGTACTGGACAACAATTAGATCACTCTCACACACTGGAAATGAACACAGTAGTTGTATGAGTTGAGCTCTTCGTTGCCTGGCAACCTGGTTGTTGGTATCATCCGGGTTGAAGCGTCCGGGTTGAAGCGTCCGGGTTGAAGCGTCCGGGTTGAAGCGTCCGGTTGAAGCGTCTGGGTTGAAGCCTCTGGGTTGAAGCGTCCGGGTTGAAGCGTCTGGGTTGAAAAGGGCGAATGAAACAAGTTGAGGAAAAAACGAAGACGTTGGTAAATATGTTAAATGCCCCGTAAAGTCCTTGTATTTTATAATTCTAACAACTTTTTTTGTTGGCAGAGTATTTTAATTGTCTTAAATATATAGTTCTGTTTCTTTTTGTAACGTAAGAAAATGTGGTGTTTTGTTTATAAATTTACATTTGTGAATATGGAATTTATCAAAAAGAATAATGAAATTAATTACATAAAATTGTTTCAATCTATTTCTATCATAAGTAAAGAATCCAAGCAGTACATCAAATTGAATCAAAACTAATTGTATTTGTCACATACACATGGTTAGCAGATGTTAATGCGAGTGTAGCGAAATGCTTGCGCTTCTAGTTCCGACAATGCAGCAATATCTAACAAGTAATATCTAACAATTTCACAAACAAATATTTATTACACACAAGTATAAGTAAAGGAATGGATTTAAGATTATATAAATATATGGATAAGCAATGTCAGAGCAGCATAGACTAAGATACAGTAGTATAGAATACAGTATACACATATGAGATGAGTAATGCATGATATGTAAACATTATTAAAGTGACTAGTGTTCCATTTATTAAAGTGGCCAATGATTTACAATCTAACTTTAATGTAATGTATTTTCTATTCAACTAAACTGGATGAATAAGGCTTGAAATGACTAATATGCTTTATAAATATAATATATTCTAATTATAAAACGACCAAGTATAAGATTTAACCTTCCTCATGAGTGTAAAATACATGTTTGTATGTTGTTTCTTCTACTTCCTGAAGGTCTCGATCAAAGCCCCATATCACTGTGAATGTCTCTCCGAGCTTCCTGAACTCGTTACGAACTCGCCTTTCATATCATATTAATCTCGTCTATGAAAAACAGAAAGTGTTTTCCGTTTAAAAGCTAGGAATAATTTTAGATGAAAATACATCGACATGAGAGTGTGCTACAGTGATGAAACGTCTTTCTCCTCTGCTGATATGTAACACAGGGATGTGTGAGGGTCCAGCTATGAGTTGATGGACAGTCGGGAGAACGAATAAAATGGTAGGCGGGACATCCCAGCTTCAGGTGGATTCAGATTTCACATCCTATGTCATGAAATATACTACTGTGTCCCTGGGAACTACGCTATCGCTCAATTTAAGACATTTTTGATCTACGTTGTCCACAAATCGATTTACAATCAAATATGTCGGTCGGAACCAGAACCAGGCAGGTCCATCAACTGGGAATTTATATCTAAGAGGTTTTAAGGTATCTTTACAATTGGGATTTTTTTCCCCCCACCACTGCCTAACAGCCTCTCACTGTCCACCGATGCAGTACCCAGCATGCCCCTCTCTCCCAAACACCACTGTTGGAAACAAGAAAACAGTTGCTCCTTTCCCTTGTGAGCACGAGAGTCCATCTGCTATACTGACACTCTGGCTCACAGCCCACTGCTCACTACACTACACTACACTACCCTACACTACACTATACTACACTACACTACACTACACTACACTACACTACACTACACTACACTACACTACACATGAGAAAACATAGAATGCATGAGAAAACATAGAATGCATGTCACCACATACAGGTACATCCTGTATACAGCTATGATTGGTACCTGGTACTTCCTGTATACAGCTATGATTGGTACCTGGTACTTCCTGTATACAGCTATGATTGGTACCTGATACTTCCTGTATACAGCTATGATTGGTACCTGGTACTTCCTGTATACAGCTATGATTGGTACCTGGTACTTCCTGTATACAGCTATGATTGGTACCTGATACTTCCTGTATACAGCTATGATTGGTACCTGGTACTTCCTGTATACAGCTATGATTGGTACCTGGTACTCCCTGTATACAGCTATGATTGGTACGTGGTACTTCCTGTATACAGCTATGATTGGTACCTGGTACTTCCTGTATACAGCTATGATTGGTACCTGGTACTTCCTGTATACAGCTATGATTGGTACCTGGTACTCCCTGTATACAGCTATGATTGGTACCTGGTACTTCCTGTATACAGCTATGATTGGTACCTGGTACTTCCTGTATACAGCTATGATTGGTACCTGGTACTTCCTGTATACAGCTATGATTGGTACCTGGTACTTCCTGTATACAGCTATGATTGGTACCTGGTACTCCCTGTATACAGCTATGATTGGTACCTGGTACTTCCTGTATACAGCTATGATTGGTACCTGGTACTCCCTGTATACAGCTATGATTGGTACCTGGTACTTCCTGTATACAGCTATGATTGGTACCTGGTACTTCCTGTATACAGCTATGATTGGTACCTGGTACTTCCTGTATACAGCTATGATTGGTACCTGGTACTCCCTGTATACAGCTATGATTGGTACATGGTACTTCCTGTATACAGCTATGATTGGTAGCTGGTACTTCCTGTATACAGCTATGATTGGTACCTGGTACTTCCTGTATACAGCTATGATTGTTACCCGGTACTTCCTGTATACAGCTATGATTGGTACCTGGTACTTCCTGTATACAGCTATGATTGGTACCCGGTACTTCCTGTATACAGCTATGATTGGTACCTGGTACTTCCTGTATACAGCTATGATTGGTACCTGGTACTTCCTGTATACAGCTATGATTGGTACCTGGTACTTCCTGTATACAGCTATGATTGGTACCTGGTACTCCCTGTATATAGCTATGATTGGTACCCGGTACTCCCTGTATATAGCCATGTTATTACCTGGTACTCCCTGTATATAGCCATGTTATTACCTGGTACTCCCTGTATATAGCCATGTTATTACCTGGTACTCCCTGTATATAGTCATGTTATTACCTGGTACTCCCTGTATATAGCCATGTTATTACCTGGTAATCCCTGTATATAGCCATGTTATTACCTGGTACTTCCTGTATATAGCCACGTTATCACCTGGTACTTCCTGTATATAACCATGTTATTACCTGGTACTTCCTGTATATAGCCATGTTATTACCTGGTACTTCCTGTATATAGCCATGTTATTACCTGGTACTCCCTGTATATAGCCATGTTTTTACCTGGTACTCCCTGTATATATCCATGGTATTACCTGGTACTCCCTGTATATAGCCATGTTATTACCTGGTACTCCCTGTATATAGCCATGTTAATACCAGGTACTCCCTGTATATAGCCATGTTATTACCTGGTACTCCCTGTATATAGCCATGGTATTACCTGGTACTCCCTGTATATAGCCATGTTATTACCTGGTACTCCCTGTATATAGCCATGGTATTACCTGGTACTCCCTGTATATAACCATGTTATTACCTGGTACTCCCTGTATATAGCCATGGTATTACCTGGTACTCCCTGTATATAGCGATGTATATATATGGTATACTATAGTAACACTACTACCACTGCCAATAGAGTAGGGTATACTATAGTAACATACTACTACCACTACTACCACTGCCAATAGATGTCTGGTACATGTTGTGGTCACTGTTTTGTGAGTTAAAGCACCATAATAAAAGTCATTCATTATTTTCATACTACATTTATTTAGAAAACCAAAGCAACCTATCACATCTGATGTGAGCTGAAACAGTTAAACGTAGAAAGACATTATTATCCTGTAAAAGCAACAAACCAACAGACGGATTATCTAGCAGCATCCAAATGTTGGAATCATCTCCAAAACAAAACAAACATGAGTCCCCAAATGGCACCCTATGTAGTGCACTACTTTAGACCAGAGCTCTGGGACACAGTCAACAAGAATAATCAGTTGTATATTTTAATATATTTCTGCCCTGTAAATGAAGCTTCACACATACTTTACAACATAAACATAGTTTTTTCCCAACCTAGTGCTGAACGAGGAATATGATATGATGCTTAATTAATCAAACAAACAACTTCAGGTGAAATCAGTTTCTATAAATATGAAATACAACAAGACACTTCAGTAGAGGAGCGTATGTACAGAGAGAGACATTTTGACATTGTGAGTGTGATTGGCTATATCCTACATGGCACCCTATATAGTGCACTACTTTAAACCAGAGCCCTATGGCACCCTATTCCCTACATAGTGCACTACTATAGACCAGAGCCCTATGGGCCCAGATTGCTACTGTGATTATAACGCATTAGGGTTTGCTTCACAAATGGCACCCTATTCCTAAAGTATAGTGCACTACTTTTGACCAAATCTTGACCAAAGTAGTGCACTATGTAGGGAATAGTGTGCCTTGTGGTATGCAGTCCAGGTTTGTGTATCAGCTGAGCGATCCATGGACAAGGCAAGAGTAGTAACAACGAAAGCAACGAGAAAGGACCCATACTATTCTACACCTATATAGACCCACAGTCTCTTGTAGGATATCGATACATGTCAAATAGAACCGTCGTTCTCCCCTCAGGAGCTGCTTACGTTTGTGCTGCTAACTTTTAAAAACACACTTTTATAATAACAACTACTTTGTTATTGCTAAGACGTGGTGACAGCGGAATATCTACAGACAAGTGAGAGATAGGTTTTACAAATGCTGTCGAATGAAAACCTTGTAACTCAATTTTTTGTAATTTGACCATTTAGTATTTATTTGTTTACAGAAATTGAAAGCACTAACTCCCCGCAATGTACTCGGAACACTTCATGACTCTAGGACAAGAACAAATATTCGTTTTTTAAAACTATGTAGGTTTCGGTAAAATGGTATAGTAAAATATGGCAGTTTTTCCCCATTTCCTGAAAATGTTCTGTTGTGGAGATAAGAGGTTTTCATTCGACAGCTACAACACGTGAGAGGAGGAGCCTAATCAACCCTACCACCCCTTTGGGAGCACCTTTTAATCAACCGCCCCTTTGCGATTCTATATTACAACAGGGAAGAACAGAAAGATTAAACAAAAGTATTTAAAATCAGTGTTTGGATCAAACATCAGGTTGGCTTCTAAGTGTTTGGATCAAACGTCAGGTTGGCTTCTAAGTGTTTGGATCTAACGTCAGGTTGGCTTCTAAGTGTTTGGATCAAACGTCAGGTTGGCTTCTAAGTGTTTGGATCAAACATCAGGTTGGCTTCTAAGTGTTTGGATCAAACATCAGGTTGGCTTCTAAGTGTTTGGATCAAACATCAGGTTGGCTTCTAAGTGTTTGGATCAAACGTCAGGTTGGCTTCTAAGTGCTTGGATCAAACATCAGGTTGGCTTCTAAGTGTTTGGATCAAACGTCAGGTTGGCTTCTAAGTGTTTGGATCAAGCGTCAGGTTGGCTTCTAAGTGCTTGGATCAAACGTCAGGTTGGCTTCTAAGTGCTTGGATCAAACGTCAGGTTGGCTTCTAAGTGTTTGGATCAAACGTCAGGTTGGCTTCTAAGTGCTTGGATCAAACGTCAGGTTGGCTTCTAAGTGCTTGGATCAAACGTCAGGTTGGCTTCTAAGTGTTTGGATCAAACGTCAGGTTGGCTTCTAAGTGTTTGGATCTAACGTCAGGTTGGCTTCTAAGTGTTTGGATCTAACGTCAGGTTGGCTTCTAAGTGTTTGGATCAAATGTCAGGTTGGCTTCCAAGTGTTTGGATCTAACGTCAGGTTGGCTTCTAAGTGTTTGGATCAAACGTCAGGTTGGCTTCTAAGTGCTTGGATCAAACATCAGGTTGGCTTCTAAGTGTTTGGATCTAACGTCAGGTTGGCTTCTAAGTTTTTGGAATAAACGTCAGGTTGGCTTCTAAGTGTTTGGATCAAACGTCAGGTTGGCTTCTAAGTGTTTGGATCTAACGTCAGGATGGCTTCTAAGTGTTTGGATCAAACATCAGGTTGGCTTCTAAGTGTTTGGATCAAACATCAGGTTGGCTTCTAAGTGTTTGGATCTAACGTCAGGTTGGCTTCTAAGTGTTTGGATCAAACATCAGGTTGGCTTCTAAGTGTTTGGATCAAACGTCTGGTTGGCTTCTAAGTGTTTGGATCTAATGTCAGGTTGGCTTCTAAGTGTTTGGATCTAACGTCAGGTTGGCTTCTAAGTGTTTGGATCAAACATCAGGTTGGCTTCTAAGTGTTTGGATCAAACATCAGGTTGGCTTCTAAGTGTTTGGATCTAACGTCAGGTTGGCTTCTAAGTGTTTGGATCAAACATCAGGTTGGCTTCTAAGTGTTTGGATCAAACGTCAGGTTGGCTTCTAAGTGTTTGGATCTAACGTCAGGTTGGCTTCTAAGTGTTTGTGGCTTTAGGAACGTTGAGGAAACAGACAGTAAAAAATACTTCTCAGGTCAGTTGAGCTACATTCATTATTTATTTGTTATTTTTATCCCACTGTGCCTTTACAGTCCAGGTCTGCCACATGGTTGGTGCAGATAGCAGGTCCTGTTGATTCCTGGTGCAGATAGCAGATATTAAGTTGAATCCTCATGAAAGGTTCCCCAGAACAGAGGGGTTCCCCAGGGTACAGAGAAAGAGGGGTTCCCCAGGGGACAGAGAAAGAGGCGTTCCCCAGGACAGAGGGGTTCCCCAGGGGACAGAGAAAGAGGGGTTCCCCAGGGGACAGAGAAAGAGGGGTTCCCCAGGGGACAGAGAAAGAGGGGTTCCCCAGGGGACAGAGAAAGAGGGGTTCCCCAGGGGACAGAGAAAGAGGGGTTCCCCAGGACAGAGAAAGAGGGGTTCCCCAGAACAGACTCCCCCACACAGCACAGGGTTTCCTTGAATAGTTATGTTTTATCCCTGGGGCCTTGAGCATGAGCTTGTAGAAATTGTCTGTCCATGTGGCATTCGAGAAGTCTAGTTGCCCCCCAAGGGCAGTAGAGGGTTCCATTGCTCCTTGGGCAGTAGGTATCTCTCAGTGCAGTAGTATGGCAGTAGTGGTCAGGGTTCTGTTGCCCCCTGGGGTAGTAACGTGTCCTTGTTCCCAGGGGCATTAGCCCTCCAGTTTCAGGGCTTCTTGTCGATAGTGTGGAAGAACCATTCAGTAAACTTCCTGAGTTGAGCGGCTGATGTCTGACTCTCCTCCTGTAGTCTCATGTTGTCTTGTCTCAGGTGCTGCACCTCTACCTGCAGCAACACCTTGTCCTCCTTCTCCTGGTAGAGAGAGAACATATCATATTAACCCTGACCTCTAACCCTGACCTCTAACCCTGACCCCTAACCCTGACCTCTAACCCTGACCCAAACCCTAACCTCTACCCGCAGCAACACCTTGTCCTCCTGCTCCTGGTAGAGAGAGAGAACATATCACATTAACCCTGACCTCTAACCCTGACCCCTGACCCTGACCTCTAACCCTGACCTCTAACCCTGACCCCTAACCCTGACCTCTAACCCTGACCTCTAACCCTGACCCCTAACCCTGACCTCTAACCCTGACCTCTAACCCTGACCTCTACCTGCAGCAACACCTTGTCCTCCTTCTCCTGGTAGAGATAGAGAACATATCATATTAACACTGACCTCTAACCCTGACCCCTAACCCTGACCCAAACCCTAACCTCAACCTGCAGCAACACCTTGTCCTCCTGCTCCTGAGGAGGAGATCAACACTCAACATTTGGGTTTTGTCTGAAATGGATGCCATTTCAGATGGAGGTTAACGGTCTCTTATCACTCACTTGGAAACAAGTATGAGTTCACAAATAGCTGTAAAATGACAAACACACCCTATTGTTCTTGGCTTATAAGACTAGCTACGTGACTTTTTTCTAACCAACTTAAACACGGGACATTCGCTTCTATCGTCAGGCAGCTGCAGTGTAAACGGGTTTCCTGTATTCTTCCCAGGGTTAATAAGGGAGTAAGAAGTACCTTTCTGAGGTCATACTGGAGTTGAGTCAGGATCACCTCCAGTTGGTTGACTTTACCAGTCAGAGTGGAGGGAGAGCTGTTCCTGGACATACAGAGAGATTTTATATTGGTTATAAAAGACACATACTAGCCTATAAGGTATTTGCATTCATGATGATTAGGTTGTTTGAGGTGGTGATGTGCCAGCTCCTACCTTGCCTTTAGGGCGCACCCCTCGGGTGTAATTTACGTCTATATGGTATAGTATTGTGTGATGTGGTATAATATAGTATAGTATGGGATAGTGTAGTGTGATGTGGTATAATATAGTATACTATGGTATAGTGTAGTGTGATGTGGTATAGTGTGGTGTGGTGTGGTATAGTATGGTATAGTATAGTGTGATGTGGTATAGTGTAGTGATGTGGTATAGTATAGTGTGATCTGGTATAGTGTAGTGATGTGGTATAGTATGGTGTGATGTGGTATAGTGTAGTGATGTGGTATAGTATGGTGTGGTGTGGTGTGGTATAGTATAGTGTGATGTGGTATAGTGTAGTGATGTGGTATAGTATGGTGTGATGTGGTGTGGTATAGTATGGTATGATGTGGTATAGTGTAGTGATGTGGTATAGTATGGTGTGGTGTGGTGTGGTATAGTATGGTATGATGTGGTATAGTGTAGTGATGTGGTATAGTATGGTATGATGTGGTATAGTGTAGTGATGTGGTATAGTATGGTGTGGTGTGGTATAGTATGGTATGCACAGTATAGTTTAGTATGGAATGGTATATTAAAGTATGGTATGGTATAGAATGGTATGGTATAGTATGGTATTGTATATTATAGTATGGTATAGTGTGGAATGTTATAGTATAGTATGGTGCAGTATGGCATAGTGTGGTATGGCATCGCATGATTTGATGCGGTATAGTATGGTATATTATGATGTGCTGTAGTATGGTATAGTATAGTATTGAATAGTATAGTATAGTGCTGTGTGATTTGATGTGGTATAGTATGATATGGTGTGGTATGGTATGGCACAGTATGGTATGGTATTGTATGGTATAGTACAGTATGGTATAGCATGTATAGTACGGTATAGTATATTATGGTATAGTATGGCATGGTATGGCATATTATAATATAGTATGGTATAGTATAGTATAGTATGGTATTGTATATTATGGAATGGTATGGCATATTATGGTATGGTGTATTATAGTATGGTATGGTATAGTATAGTATAGTATAGCATGTTATGGTATATCATAGTATGGTGTCGTATAGTATGGTATGGTAGAGTATAGTATGGTATAGTATATTATGGAATGGTATGGCATATTATGGTATGGTGTATTATGGTATGGTATGGTATGGTATAGTATAGCATGGTATGGTATATCATAGTATGGTGTCATATAGTATGGTATGGTAGAGTATAGTATGGTATAGTATGGCATTGAATGGTATGGTGTAGTATAGTATGGTATAGTATGGCATGGCATACTATGGCGTAGTATAGCATGGCATATCATGGTATAGTATGGCATAGTATAGAATGGTATAGTATGGCATGGTGTAGTATAGTGTGGTATAGTATGGAATAGTATGGTATGGTGTTGTATGGTATGGCATTGAGGGTATGGTATAGTATGGCATGGTACGGTATAGTATGGCATGGTATGGTATAGTATGGCATGGTACGGTATAGTATGGCATGGCATGGTATGGTATAGCATGGTTCAGTATGGTATAGTATGGTATGGTGTGGCACAGTATGGTTTAGTACAGTATAGCACAGTATGGTATAGTATGGTCCAGTATAATATAGTATGGTATGGTATAGTATAGTATGGTTTAGTATAGTACCATGGCGTAGTATTGTATGATGCAGTATAGTATGGTGTAGTATTGTACGGTGTAGTATAATATGGTGTAGTATGGTATAGTATGGCATGGTGTAGTATGGCATAGCATGGCATGGTGTAGTACGGTATAGTATAGTATGGTATGGTTTACTATGGCATGGTGTGGTATAGTATGTATGGTTTACTATGGCATATCATGGCATAGTATGGTGTAGTATGATGTGGTATGGTGTAGTATAGTTTACTATGACACGGGCAAGTATAGTATGGTATGGTATAGTATTGTATAGTATGCATTATAGTATTTTGAGGAGTAGTTTGGTATGGTGCAGTATAGTATGGCGCAGTATAGTACTGTGTAGTATAGCACGGTGTAGTATAGTATGGTGTGGTATAGTATGGTGTAGTATAGTATGGTGTGGTATAGTATGGCATAGTATAGTATGGTGTAGTATAGTATGGTGTAGTATAGTATGGTGTAGTATAGTGTAGTATGGTATGGTGTAGTATAGTATGGTGTAGCATAGTATGGTAGGGTGTAGTATAGTATGGTGTGGTATGATATGGTGTAGTATAGTATGGTGTAGTATAGTATGGTGTGGTATGATATGGTGTAGTATAGTATGGCGTAGTATAGTATGGTGTAGTATGGAATGGTGTAGTATAGTATGGTGTAGTATAGTATGGTGTGGTATAGTATGGTGTAGTATAGTATGGTGTAGTATAGTATGGTGTAGTATAGTATGGCGTAGTATAGTATGGTGTGGTATGATATGGTGTTGTATAGTATGACGTAGTATAGTATGGTGCAGTATAGTATGGTGTAGTATAGTATGGCGTAGTATAGTATGGTGTAGTATAGTATGGTGTAGTATAGTATGGTGTAGTATAGTATGGTGTAGTATAGTATGGTGTGGTATGATATGGTGTGGTATGGTATGGTGTAGTATAGTATGGCGTTGTACGGTATAGTATAGTATGATATGGTTTACTATGGCATGGTGTGGTATAGTATGGTATAGTATGTATGGTTTACTATGGCATATCATGGCATAGTATGGTGTAGTATGATGTGGTATGGTATAGTATAGTTTACTATGACATAGTATGGTGTAGTATGGTGCGGTATGACATAGTATGGTGTAGTATAGTATGGTGTCGTATAGTATGGTGTAGTATAGTATGGTGTAGTATAGTATGGTATGGTATGATATGGTGTAGCATAGTATGGTGTAGTATAGTATGGTATGGTATGATATGGTGTAGCATAGTATGGTGTAGTATAGCACGGTGTAGTATAGTATGGTATAGTATAGTGTGGTGTAGTATAGTATGGTGTGGTATGATATGGTGCAGTATAGTATGGTATGGTATAGTATAGTATGACATGTCGTAGTATAGTATGGTATAGTATAGTGTGGTATTGTGTGGTGTAGTATGGCGTGGTGTAGTAGTGTATGGTGTGGTATAGTATATTATGGTATGGTACAGTGTAGTATTGTATGGTGTAGCATGACGTGGTGTAGTATTGTATGGTGTGGTATAGTATGGTGTGGTATAGTATATTATGGTACGGTATGGCATGGTGTGTTATAGTATAGTATGGTATGGTGTAGCATAGTATAGTATGGTGTGTTATAGTATAGTATGGTATGGTGTAGTATATTATGGTATGGTGTAGTATAGTATGGTGTGTTATAGTATAGTATGGTATGGTGTAGTATAGTATAGTATGGTGTGTTATAGTATAGTATGGTATGGTGTAGTATATTTTGGTATGGTGTAGTATAGTATGGTGTGTTATAGTATAGTATGGTATGGTGTAGTATAGTATGGTGTGTTATAGTATATTAGGGTGTGTTACAGTATAGTATGGTATAGTATAGTATAGTATGGTGGGGTGTAGTATAGTATAGTATTGTATGGTATAGTACTAGTGATACAGTATGGTGTAGTATAGTGTGATGTGGTATAGTACGGTGGGGTGTAGTATAGTATAGTATGGTATTGTGTAGTATAGTGTGGTACGGTGTAGTATAGTATAGTATGGTGTGGTATGGTATGGTGTAGGTAGTATAGAATGGTGTAGTATGGTATGGTATTGTGTAGTATAGTATAGTATGGTGTGGTATGGTGTAGTATAGTGTGGTACGGTGTAGTATAGCATGGTATGGTGTAGTATAGTGTGGTGTAGTATAGCGTGGTATGGTGTAGTATAGTGTGGTGTAGTATAGTATGGTATGGTGTAGTACCGTATGGAGTAGTATAGCATAGTATGGTGTGGTATAGTATAGTATGGTGTGTTATAGTATAGTATGGTGTAGTATAGTTTGCTATGGTGCGTTATAGTATAGTATGGTATGGTGTAGTATAGTATATTATGGTATGGTATGGTGTAGTATAGTATATTATGGTATGGTATGGTGTAGTATAGTATATTATAGTATGGTATGGTGTAGTATAGTATATTATGGTATGGTATGGTGTAGTATAGTATAGTATGGTATGGTGTAGTATAGTATGGTGTGGTGTAGTATAGTATGGTGTGGTATAGTGTAGTATAGTATAGTATGGTGTAATATAGTATAGTATGGTATGGTGTAGTATAGTATGGTGTGGTACAGTACGGCGTGGTGTAGTATAGTATGGTGTAGTATAGTATGGTGTGGTATAGTATAGTATAGTATGGTGTAGTATAGTATAGTATGGTACGGTGTAGTATAGTATAGTATGGTATGGTGTAATATAGTATAGTATGGTATGGTGTAGTATAGTATGGTGTAGTATAGTATGGTATGGTGTGTTATAGTATAGTATGGTGTGGTATAGTATAGTATGGTATGGTATGGTGTAGTATAGTATAGTATGGTACGGTGTAGTATAGTATAGTATGGTATGGTGTAATATAGTATAGTACGGTATGGTACTACTAGTGATGGGGTTCTCACCCTGCCTCCAGGGCGGCCCCCTCAGCTGCAGCAACGCGTCTGGTCAGTTCCTGTGAGATGTGGAGTGCCTCGGCCCTCTGCATGTCTGTCATGGTGCAGAAAGACGCCACCCGCTGGTCTGGGACACACAGCAAGCAGGAAACAGGCTCAATCAATATATTCTTTAATGTTAGCATGCATCTATAACAAACTCCAATCAACAATATATAACCATTAAGACAGTTAAATTATTATACAGATTACATTAAGTAAATTGGGTTTAACTATATCGATTACTTGAATTAAGTCATTTTGGTTTTATTATATAAAGCTACAGAAAACAAATTAAAAGAAAAACCCTCCCTAACCCAAAATACAAGGACCTCTCCTCTCCCTAACCCAATACACAAGGACCTCTCCTCTCCCTAACCCAATACACAAGGACCTCTCCTCTCCCTAACCCAATACACAAGAACCTCACCTCTCCCTAACCCAATACACAAGGACCTCTCCTCTCCCTAACCCAATACACAAGGACCTCGCCTCTCCCTAACCCAATACACAAGGACCTTTCCTCTCCCTAACCCAATACACAAGGACCTCTCCTCTCCCTAACCCAATACACAAGGACATCTCCTCTCCCTAACCCAATACACAAGGACCTCTCCTCTCCCTAACCCAATACACAAGGACCTCGCCTCTCCCTAACCCAATACACAAGGACCTCTCCTCTCCCTAACCCAATACACAAGGACCTCTCCTCTCCCTAACCCAATACACAAGGACCTCTCCTCTCCCTAACCCAATACACAAGAATCTCTCCTCTCCCTAACCCAATATACAAGGACCTCTCCTCTCCCTAACCCAATACACAAGGACATCTCCTCTCCATAACCCAATACACAAGGACCTCTCCTCTCCCTAACCCAATACACAAGGACCTCTCCTCTCCTCTCCCTAACCCAATACACAGGGACCTCTCCTCTCCCTAACCCAATACACAAGGACATCTCCTCTCCCTAACCCAATACACAAGGACACCTCCTCTCCCTAACCCAATCTACAAGGACCTCTCCTGTCCCTAACCCAATACACAAGGACACCTCCTCTCCCTAACCCAATCTACAAGGACCTCTCCTCTCCCTAACCCAATACACAAGGACATCTCCTCTCCCTAACCCAAAATACAATGATCTCTCCTCTCCTCTCCTCTCCCTAACCCAAAATACAAGGACACCTCCTCTCCCTAA
>NC_074665.1:1012051-1139551 GCF_029448725.1 Salvelinus fontinalis | reverse complement strand
GTGGACTACTGTTGACCAGGACCCATAGGGCTCCATATAGTGGACTACTGTTGACCAGGACCCATAGGGCTCTATATAGTGGACTACTGTTGACCAGGACCCATAGGGCTCTATATAGTGGACTACTGTTGACCAGGACCCATAGGGCTCTATATAGTGGACTACTGTTGACCAGGACCCATAGGGCTCTATATAGTGGACTACTGTTGACCAGGACCCATAGGGCTCTATATAGTGGACTACTGTTGACCAGGACCCATAGGGCTCTATATAGTGGACTACTGTTGACCAGGACCCATAGGGCTCTATATAGTGGACTACTGTTGACCAGGCCCCATAGGGCTCTATAAAGTGGACTACTGTTGACCAGGACCCACAGGGCTCTATATAGTGGACTACTGTTGACCAGGACCCATAGGGCTCTATATAGTGGACTACTGTTGACCAGGACCCATAGGGCTCTATATAGTGGACTACTGTTGACCAGGACCCAGCTCTATATAGTGGACTACTGTTGACCAGGACCCATAGGGCTCTATATAGTGGACTACTGTTGACCAGGACCCATAGAGCTCTATATAGTGGACTACTGTTGACCAGGACCCATAGGGCTCTATATAGTGGAATATTGTTGACCAGGACCCATAGGGCTCTATATAGTGGACTACTGTTGACCAGGAACAATAGGACTCTATATAGTGGACTACTGTTGACCAGGACCTATAGGGCTCTATATAGTGGGCTACTGTTGACCAGGACCCATAGGGCTCTATATAGTGGACTACTGTTGACCAGGACCCATAGGGCTCTTAATAGTGGACTACTGTTGACCAGGACCCATAGGGCTCTATATAGTGGACTACTGTTGACCAGGACCCATAGGGCTCTATATAGTGGACTACTGTTGACCAGGACCCATAGGGCTCTATATAGTGGACTACTGTTGACCAGGACCCATAGGGCTCTATATAGTGGACTACTGTTGACCAGGACCCATAGGGCTCTATATAGTGGACTACTGTTGACCAGGACCCATAGGGCTCTATATAGTGGACTACTGTTGACCAGGACCCATAGGGCTCTATATAGTGGACTACTGTTGACCAGGACCCATAGGGCTCTATAAAGTGGACTACTGTTGACCAGGACCCACAGGGCTCTATATAGTGGACTACTGTTGACCAGGACCCATAGGGCTCTATATAGTGGACTACTGTTGACCAGGACCCATAGGGCTCTATATAGTGGACTACTGTTGACCAGGACCCATAGGGCTCTATATAGTGGACTACTGTTGACCAGGACCCATAGGGCTCTATATAGTGGACTACTGTTGACCAGGACCCATAGGGCTCTATATAGTGGACTACTGTTGACCAGGACCCATAGGGCTCTATATAATGGACTACTGTTGACCAGGACCCATAGGGCTCTATATAGTGGACTACTGTTGACCAGGACCCATAGGACTCTATATAGTGGACTACTGTTGACAAGGACCCATAGGGCTCTATATAGTGGACTACTGTTGACCAGGACCCATAGGGATCTATATAGTGGACTACTGTTGACCAGGACCCATAGGGCTCTATATAGTGGACTACTGTTGACCAGGACCCATAGGGCTCTATATAGTGGACACTGTTGACCAGGACCCATAGGGCTCTATATAGTGGACTACTGTTGACCAGGACCCATAGGGCTCTATATAGTGGACTACTGTTGACCAGGACCCATAGTGCTCTATATAGTGGACTACTGTTGACCAGGACCCATAGGGCTCTATATAGTGGACTACAGGTTGACCAGGACCCATAGGGCTCTATATAGTGGACTACTGTTGACCAGGACCCATAGGGCTCTATATAGTGGACTACTGTTGACCAGGACCCACAGGGCTCTATATAGTGGACTACTGTTGACCAGGACCCATAGGACTCTATATAGTGGACTACTGTTGACCAGGACCCATAGGACTCTATATAGTGGACTACTGTTGACCAGGACCCATAGGGCTCTATATAGTGGACTACTGTTGACCAGGACCCATAGGGCTCTATATAGTGGACTACTGTTGACCAGGACCCACAGGGCTCTATATAGTGGACTACTGTTGACCAGGACCCAGCTCTATATAGTGGATTACTGTTGACCAGGACCCATAGGGCTCTATATAGTGGACTACTGTTGACCAGGACCCATAGGGCTCTATATAGTGGACTACTGTTGACCAGGACCCATAGGGCTCTATATAGTGGACTACTGTTGACCAGGACCCATAGGGCTCTATATAGTGGACTACTGTTGACCAGGACCCATAGGGCTCTATATAGTGGACTACTGTTGACCAGGACCCATAGGGCTCTATATAGTGGACTACTGTTGACCAGGACCCATAGGGCTCTATATAGTGGACTACTGTTGACCAGGACCCATAGAGCTCTATATAGTGGACTACTGTTGACCAGGACCCATAGGGCTCTATATAGTGGAATACTGTTGACCAGGACCCATAGGGCTCTATATAGTGGACTAATGTTGACCAGGACCCAGCTCTATATAGTGGACTACTGTTGACCAGGACCCATAGGTCTCTATATAGTGAACTACTGTTGACCAGGACCAATAGGACTCTATATAGTGGACTACTGTTGACCAGGACCTATAGGGCTCTATATAGTGGACTACTGTTGACCAGGACCCATAGGGCTCTATATAATGGACTACTGTTGACCAGGACCCATAGGGCTCTATATAGTGGACTACTGTTGACCAGGACCCATAGGGCTCTATATAGTGGACTACTGTTGACCAGGACCCATAGGGCTCTATATAGTGGACTACTGTTGACCAGGACCCATAGGGCTCTATATAGTGGACTACTGTTGACCAGGACCCATAGGGCTCTATATAGTGGACTACTGTTGACCAGGACCCATAGGGCTCTATATAGTGGACTACTGTTGACCAGGACCCATAGGGCTCTATATAGTGGACTACTGTTGACCAGGACCCATAGGGCTCTATATAGTGGACTACTGTTGACCAGGACCCATAGGGCTCTATATAGTGGACTACTGTTGACCAGGACCAACAGGGCTCTATATAGTGGACTACTGTTGACCAGGACCCATAGGACTCTATATAGTGGACTACTGTTGACCAGGACCCATACAGCTCTATATAGTGGACTACTGTTGACCAGGACCCATAGGGCTCTATATAGTGGACTACTGTTGACCAGGACCCATAGGGCTCTATATAGTGGACAGTGTCAGCTCAGAAACAGGTCCCTGTGTTAGCTCTTTGGATCAGGCTTTGAGGGTTACAGAAGGTTAGGGAGAACGGTCTCGGTAAGGTTTCCCTCAACAGGCTGCGTCACAAAGATGGAACAAAACAGTTCCACGAAAGCAGAGACAGAGACTGAAATGTGTCCTCAATGGCACCCTATTCCCTAAATAGTGCACTGCTGTTGACCAGGGCATATAGGGACTAGGGTGCCATTTGGAATGACCGAGTCTGGCACACACATAACAGAAAGGGCTGCTTTGAAAAGCAGATTCCTTTTCAGGCATTTACATGTTCCATTTTCCTGGACGGCAAACAACAGAATCGCCTGAGTAGACTAGAGAGACTGTTTCTGTGAGAGAGTATTGAAGAGAGGGAGACACAAAGAGATGGCAGAGTATTGAGGAGGATATTAAAAAGAGAGAGAGACGGCAGGGTATTGAATAGATGAAGGACATTAAAGAGAGGGAGAGAGCGAGATATCAGAGTATTGAATAGAGGAGGATACTAAAAAAGTGAGAGAGAGAGAGAGACAGCTTGGCTGGAGGCTACAGAGAGAGAGACAGAGAGAGACAGCTTGGCTGGAGGCTACAGAGAGAGAGACAGAGAGAGACAGCTTGGCTGGAGGCTACAGAGAGAGACAGCTTGGCTGCAGGCCAGAGAAGGAGAGAGAGAGACAGAGAGAGACAGCTTGGCTGGAGGCTACAGAGAGAGAGACAGAGAGAGACAGCTTGGCTGGAGGCTACAGAGAGAGAGACAGAGAGAGACAGCTTGGCTGGAGGCTACAGAGAGAGAGACAGAGAGAGACAGAGAGAAACAGCTTGGCTGGAGGCTACAGAGAGAGAGACAGAGAGAGACAGAGAGAAACAGCTTGGTTGGAGGCTACAGAGAGAGAGACAGAGAGAGACAGAGAGAAACAGCTTGGCTGGAGGCTACAGAGAGAGAGACAGAGAGAGACAGCTTGGCTGGAGGCTACAGAGAGAGAGACAGAGAGAGACAGCTTGGCTGGAGGCTACAGAGAGAGAGACAGAGAGAGACAGCTTGGCTGGAGGCTACAGAGAGAGAGACAGAGAGAGACAGCTTGGCTGGAGGCTACAGAGAGAGAGACAGAGAGAGACAGCTTGGCTGGAGGCTACAGAGAGAGAGACAGAGAGAGACAGAGAGAAACAGCTTGGCTGGAGGCTACAGAGAGAGAGACAGAGAGAGACAGCTTGGCTGGAGGCTACAGAGAGAGAGACAGAGAGAGACAGAGAGAAACAGCTTGGCTGGAGGCTACAGAGAGAGAGACAGAGAGAGACAGAGAGAAACAGCTTGGTTGGAGGCTACAGAGAGAGAGACAGAGAGAGACAGAGAGAAACAGCTTGGCTGGAGGCTACAGAGAGAGAGACAGAGAGAGACAGCTTGGCTGGAGGCTACAGAGAGAGAGACAGAGAGAGACGGCTTGGCTGGAGGCTACAGAGAGAGACAGAGAGAGACGGCTTGGCTAGAGGCTACAGAGAGAGACAGAGAGAGACAGAGAGAGACAGAGAGAAACAGCTTGGCTGGAGGCTACAGAGAGAGAGACAGAGAGAGACAGAGAGAAACAGCTTGGCTGGAGGCTACAGAGAGAGAGAGAGAGAGAGAGAGACAGAGAGAAACAGCTTGGCTGGAGGCTACAGAGAGAGAGACAGAGAGAGACAGAGAGAAACAGCTTGGCTGGAGGCTACAGAGAGAGAGACAGAGAGAGACAGAGAGAGAGACAGCTTGGCTGGAGGCTACAGAGAGAGAGACAGAGAGAGACAGAGAGAGACAGCTTGGCTAGAGGCTACAGAGAGAGACGGCTTGGCTAGAGGCTTCAGAGAGAGACAGAGAGAGACAGAGAGAGACATCTAGGCTAGAGGTTACAGAGAGAGACAGAGAGAGACAGAGAGAAACAGCTTGGCTGGAGGCTACAGAGAGAGACAGAGAGAGACAGAGAGAAACAGCTTGGCTGGAGGTTACAGAGAGAGACAGAGAGAGACAGCTTGGCTGGAGGCTACAGAGAGAGACAGAGAGAGACAGAGAGAGACAGCTTGGCTATAGGCTACAGAGAGAGACAGAGAGAGACAGAGAGAGACAGCTTGGCTATAGGCTACAGAGAGAGACAGAGAGAGACAGAGAGAGACAGAGAGAGACAGCTTGGCTGGAGGCTACAGAGAGAGACAGAGAGAGACAGCTTGGCTGAGCATCTTTGATTCATGACAAATTAGTAGTTAGTAGTCATAAACCAAGCAGACACAGAGTGTCTCTATGGTCTACTGGCTAGCTGTCTATTTATAGTACTGTGTGTGTGTGAGTGACAGAGTGTCTACAACAGATCAAATCTCAGACAGAGGTTGTTCAGGAGGTTGAACTCTCCTAATGTCTATCAAAAGGATCGATGCTTTAAATCCAGACAGAGAAGAGTACATGCTATGAATAGACAGCTAGCTAGTAGACCAGAGAGAAGAGTACTATAAATAGACAGCTAGCTAGTAGACCAGAGAGAAGAGTACTATAAATAGACAGCTAGCTAGTAGACCATAGAGAAGAGTACTATAAATAGACAGCTAGCTAGTAGACCATAGAGAAGAGTACTATAAATAGACAGCTAGCTAGTAGACCAGAGAGAAGAGTACTATAAATAGACAGCTAGCTAGTAGACCAGAGAGAAGAGTACTATAAATAGACAGCTAGCTAGTAGACCAGAGAGAAGAGTACTATAAATAGACAGCTAGCCAGTAGACCAGAGAGAAGAGTACTATAAATAGACAGCTAGCTAGTAGACCATAGAGAAGAGTACTATAAATAGACAGCTAGCTAGTAGACCATAGAGAAGAGTACTATAAATAGACAGCTAGCTAGTAGACCATAGAGAAGAGTACTATAAATAGACAGCTAGCTAGTAGACCAGAGAGAAGAGTACTATAAATAGACAGCTAGCTAGTAGACCATAGAGAAGAGTACTATAAATAGACAGCTAGCTAGTAGACCAGAGAGAAGAGTACTATAAATAGACAGCTCGCTAGTAGACCAGAGAGAAGAGTACTATAAATAGACAGCTAGCTAGTAGACAATAGAGAAGAGTACTATAAATAGACAGCTAGCTAGTAGAACAGAGAGAAGAGTACTATAAATAGACAGCTAGCTAGTAGACCAGAGAGAAGAGTACTATAAATAGACAGCTAGCTAGTAGACCAGAGAGAAGAGTACTATAAATAGACAGCTAGCTAGTAGACCATAGAGAAGAGTACTATAAATAGACAGCTGGCTAGTAGACCAGAGAGAAGAGTACTATAAATAGACAGCTAGCTAGTAGACCAGAGAGAAGAGTACTATAAATAGACAGCTAGCTAGTAGACCATAGAGAAGAGTACTATAAATAGACAGCTAGCTAGTAG
The DNA here is from genome assembly GCF_029448725.1 of Salvelinus fontinalis. Taxonomy (NCBI): domain Eukaryota; kingdom Metazoa; phylum Chordata; class Actinopteri; order Salmoniformes; family Salmonidae; genus Salvelinus; species Salvelinus fontinalis. The sequence continues at coordinate 1,132,865 of NC_074665.1, read as the reverse complement.
ACCATAGAGAAGAGTACTATAAATAGACAGCTAGCCAGTAGACCATAGAGAAGAGTACTATAAATAGACAGCTAGCTAGTAGACCATAGAGAAGAGTACTATAAATAGACAGCTAGCTAGTAGACCATAGAGAAGAGTACTATAAATAGACAGCTAGCTAGTAGACCATAGAGAAGAGTACTATAAATAGACAGCTAGCTAGTAGACCATAGAGAAGAGTACTATAAATAGACAGCTAGCTAGTAGACCATAGAGAAGAGTACTATAAATAGACAGCTAGCTAGTAGACCATAGAGAAGAGTACTATAAATAGACAGCTAGCTAGTAGACCATAGAGAAGAGTACTACAAATAGACAGCTAGCTAGTAGACCAGAGAGAAGAGTACTATAAATAGACAGCTAGCTAGTAGACCATAGAGAAGAGTACTATAAATAGACAGCTAGCTAGTAGACCATAGAGAAGAGTACTACAAATAGACAGCTAGCTAGTAGACCATAGAGAAGAGTACTATAAATAGACAGCTAGCTAGTAGACCATAGAGAAGAGTACTATAAATAGACAGCTAGCTAGTAGACCATAGAGAAGAGTACTAAGAATAGACAGCTAGCTAGTAGACCATAGAGAAGAGTACTATGAATAGACAGCTAGCTAGTAGACCAGAGAGAAGAGTACTATAAATAGACAGCTAGCTAGTTGACCATAGAGAAGAGTACTATGAATAGACAGCTAGCTAGTAGACCAGAGAGAAGAGTACTATGCATAGACAGCTAGCTAGTAGACCATAGAGAAGAGTACTATAAATAGACAGCTAGCTAGTAGACCATAGAGAAGAGTACTATGAATAGACAGCTAGCTAGTAGACCATAGAGAAGAGTACTATGCATAGACAGCTAGCTAGTAGACCAGAGAGAAGAGTACTATGCATAGACAGCTAGCTAGTAGACCATAGAGAAGAGTACTATAAATAGACAGCTAGCTAGTAGACCATAGAGAAGAGTACTATAAATAGACAGCTAGCTAGTAGACCATAGAGAAGAGTACTATAAATAGACAGCTAGCTAGTAGACCAGAGAGAAGAGTACTATAAATAGACAGCTAGCTAGTAGACCAGAGAGAAGAGTACTATGCATAGACAGCTAGCTAGTAGACCATAGAGAAGAGTACTATGCATAGACAGCTAGCTAGTAGACCATAGAGAAGAGTACTGTGAATAGACAGCTAGCTAGTAGACCAGAGAGAAGAGTACTATAAATAGACAGCCAGCTAGTAGACCATAGATAAGAGTACTATAAATAGACAGCTAGCTAGTAGACCATAGAGAAGAGTACTATAAATAGACAGCTAGCTAGTAGACACTAGAGAAGAGTACTATAAATAGACAGTTTGTCACGATCGTGTGGAGGATTGACGGACCAAAACGCAGCTTTAGGAAAATAAGCCATCTCCTTTTTATTGATGAAGAAGGCAAACGAAACAAACACACTTACGAACTAAACAAAACAAGAAAACGATCGTGAAGCTAAATAACGATGTGCACACACAGGCTACAAACGTATCACATAGACAACTACTCACATCAAATGAAAGCCTATGGCTACCCTAAATATGCTCCCAATCAGAGACAACAGAAATCAGCTGTCTCTAATTGGGAACTCATTCAGGCAACCATAGACTCTCCTAGACAACTAAACATACATAGACAACGCTAGACACATGTACTCAACACAAACCCATATACTACACCCAACACCCCCTTTACCATAGAATCACCCAAAACCAACAAAACACAAACATTCCCCATGTCACACCCTGACCTAACTAAAATAATAAAGAAAACAAAGAATACTAAGGCCAGGGCGTGGCACAGCTAGCTAGTAGACACTAGAGAAGAGTACTATAAATAGACAGCTAGCCAGTAGACCAGAGAGAAGAGTACTATAAATAGACAGCTAGCTAGTAGACCAGAGAGAAGAGTACTATAAATAGACAGCTAGCTAGTAGACCATAGAGAAGAGTACTATAAATAGACAGCTAGCCAGTAGACCATAGAGAAGAGTACTATAAATAGACAGCTAGCTAGTAGACCATAGAGAAGAGTACTATGAATAGACAGCTAGCTAGTAGACCATAGAGAAGAGTACTATAAATAGACAGCTAGCTAGTAGACCAGAGAGAAGAGTACTATGAATAGACAGCTAGCTAGTAGACCATAGAGAAGAGTACTATAAATAGACAGCTAGCCAGTAGACCATAGAGAAGAGTACTATAAATAGACAGCTAGCTAGTAGACCATAGAGAAGAGTACTATGAATAGACAGCTAGCTAGTAGACCATAGAGAAGAGTACTATAAATAGACAGCTAGCTAGTAGACCATAGAGAAGAGTACTATAAATAGACAGCTAGCTAGTAGACCATAGAGAAGAGTACTATAAATAGACAGCTAGCTAGTAGACCATAGAGAAGAGTACTATAAATAGACAGCTAGCTAGTAGACCATAGAGAAGAGTTCTATAAATAGACAGCTAGCTGGTAGACCATAGAGAAGAGTACTATAAATAGACAGCTAGCTAGTAGACCATAGAGAAGAGTACTATAAATAGACAGCTAGCTAGTAGACCATAGAGAAGAGTACTATAAATAGACAGCTAGCTAGTAGACCATAGAGAAGAGTACTATGAATAGACAGCTAGCTAGTAGACCAGAGAGAAGAGTACTATAAATAGACAGCTAGCTAGTAGACCATAGAGAAGAGTACTATAAATAGACAGCTAGCTAGTAGACCAGAGAGAAGAGTACTATAAATAGACAGCTAGCTAGTAGACCATAGAGAAGAGTACTATAAATAGACAGCCAGCTAGTAGACCATAAAGAAGAGTACTATGAATAGACAGCTAGCTAGTAGACCATAGAGAAGAGTACTATGAATAGACAGCTAGCTAGTAGACCATAGAGAAGAGTACTATGAATAGACAGCTAGCTAGTAGACCATAGAGAAGAGTACTATAAATAGACAGCCAGCTAGTAGACCATAAAGAAGAGTACTATGAATAGACAGCTAGCTAGTAGACCAGAGAGAAGAGTACTATAAATAGACAGCTAGCTAGTAGACCATAGAGAAGAGTACTATAAATAGACAGCCAGCTAGTAGACCATAAAGAAGAGTACTATGAATAGACAGCTAGCTAGTAGACCAGAGAGAAGAGTACTATAAATAGACAGCTAGCTAGTAGACCATAGAGAAGAGTACTATAAATAGACAGCCAGCTAGTAGACCATAAAGAAGAGTACTATGAATAGACAGCTAGCCAGTAGACCATAGAGAAGAGTACTATGAATAGACAGCTAGCTAGTAGACCATAGAGAAGAGTACTATAAATAGACAGCCAGCTAGTAGACCATAAAGAAGAGTACTATGAATAGACAGCTAGCCAGTAGACCATAGAGAAGAGTACTATGAATAGACAGCTAGCTAGTAGACCAGAGAGAAGAGTACTATAAATAGACAGCTAGCTAGTAGACCATAGAGAAGAGTACTATAAATAGACAGCTAGCTAGTAGACCAGAGAGAAGAGTATTATAAATAGACAGCTAGCTAGTAGACCATAGAGAAGAGTACTATGAATAGACAGCTAGCTAGTAGACCATAGAGAAGAGTACTATGAATAGACAGCTAGCCAGTAGACCATAGAGAAGAGTACTATGAATAGACAGCTAGCTAGTAGACCATAGAGAAGAGTACTATAAATAGACAGCCAGCTAGTAGACCATAGAGAAGAGTACTATAAATAGACAGCCAGCTAGTAGACCATAGAGAAGAGTACTATGAATAGACAGCTAGCTAGTAGACCATAAAGAAGAGTACTATGAATAGACAGCTAGCCAGTAGACCATAAAGAAGAGTACTATGAATAGACAGCTAGCCAGTAGACCATAGAGAAGAGTAGATGCTATGAATAGACAGCTAGCTAGTAGACCATAGAGAAGAGTACATGCTATGAATAGACAGCTAGCCAGTAGACCATAGAGAAGAGTAGATGCTATGAATAGACAGCTAGCCAGTAGACCATAGAGAAGAGTACTATGAATAGACAGCTAGCCAGTAGACCATAGAGAAGAGTACTATGAATAGACAGCTAGCCAGTAGACCATAGAGAAGAGTACTATGAATAGACAGCTAGCTAGTAGACCATAGAGAAGAGAAACGGAGGCACAGAGAAAGAGCCATTCAATCACTATTGTCTGCAGGGAGAGGAAATACAATTACCTGTTCATTGATTGGATTTGAATAGCACTTTTCTACCAACTGAGGTAGTCAAAGAGCTTTACAAAGTAGTGGGAAACACCTGGTCCACCATCAATGTGTAGCACCCTCCTGGGTGATCCACGGCGACCATTCGGTCTTATTTAGCAAAATTAGATTATTTTTTTTTTTTCTTAATTGGATGAAAGTAGAGACTCAGAGCTACAAAATAATAGATCATACACTGCATTTTTTAGAAACAAAGAGAGAAAGTAATTCTGCTTGAATTAGTTGATAAACACGCTTTTTGAGAAAATGGCCTGTGAATGTTTTGGTATCTAGCGGAGAGCTCCTCTTTGTCTCCACCCATTCAGCATCGTTCACACCCTCTTAAGGTTTGAATACATATATCGAATACAAAGTGGGATATGGGTCGTACGGCTTCCACTAGATGTCAACAGTCTTTAGAACCGTGTCTGATGCTTCTACTGTAAAGTTGGGCCGAGGGAGAGGGGAATTAGTCAGGTCTATCATGAGCTGACCATGACCTGACCATGCACGTTCACATGAGAGTGAGCTCTGTTCCATCGCACTTCTGAAGACAATGGAATTCTCCGGTTGGAACGTTATTCAAGATTTATGTTAAAAACATCCTAAAGATTGATTCAATACATCGTTTGACATGTTTCTACTGACTGTTACGGAACTTTTTGACATTTCGTCTGATTTTAGTGAACGCGCTTCCTGACTTTGGATTTGTTTACCAAACGCGCTAACAAAAGAAGCTATTTGGACATAAATGATGGACATTACCAAACAAAACAAACATTTATTGTGGAAGTGGGAGTCCTGGGATTGCATTCTGACGAACATCAGCAAAGGTAAGTGAAGATTTATAAATGTTATTTATGAGTTTTGTTGACTGCACAATTTGGCGGGTAACTGTATGGCTTCCTTTTGTGGCTGAACGCTGTTCTCAGATTATTGAATATTGTGCTTTTGCCGTAAAGCTTTTTGAAATCTGACACACTTGTTCTTAATGCAACCGCTGTATCTTTAATTCTATGTAAAACATGTATCTTTCATCAAAGTTGATGATGAGTATTTCTGTTATTAGATGTGGCTCTCTGCAATTTCTCCGGATATTTTGGAGGCATTTCTGAACATGGCGCCAATGTAAACTGAGGTTTTTGGATATAAATATGAACTTTATCGAACAAGACATATATGTATTGTGTAACATGAAGTCCTATGAGTGTCATATGATGAAGATCATCAAAGGTTAGTGATTCATTTTATCTCTATTTCTGCTTTCTGTGATTTGGCGGTGACCTAACATAATCGTTTGTTGTGATTTCGCTGTAAAGCCTTTTTGAAATCAGACACTGTGGTGGGATTAACAAGAAGTGTATCTTTAAAATGATGTGTAATACTTGTATACTTGAGGAATTTTAATTATGAGATTTCTGTTGTTTGAATTTGGCGCCCTGCACTTTCACTGGCTGTTGTCATATGGATCCCGTTAACGGGATTGAAGACCTAAGTTAAACAACAATGAACATGGCGCTAATACCTTGCATGAATCTGCTGGGAGCTAACAGGTTCAATGTTAGCTAGCTAAAATTAGGCTCTGACTAGCAAAGCAAAAGGTTCTGGGATACGAATAACAATGTCATACACGTAACGTTATCTAGGGAGCCAGTCACTGTTAGTACTGTTAGCTAGCTAGCTAACAGTACAATTTAGCTTGAAATGAAACCGCTTTCTGTAAAAATTTGAAATCTGTAATATCTGAAAATGTAGGTAGCTAGACTATCTTACCCGTATACATCATCATGCATGATAGACGCGTCTCGCTGTCACGGATTCCATGCCACGGTTGCCCTTAGTTTGAAGATGTAATCCAGAGACAGGTGTTTTCTCCATCTCTTTAGTTATCAGACTCTAATTCCACTGATTTCAAAACTCGGTCCTCCAGAAAGTGGAGAGCAACACTGATGCAGCATTTTGAAAAACAGGTTTACCAACACAGATTGACCAGCTCCAATAGACAGAAGCCTTCTACATGGCAGACCAATCCGAACTCCTCTCTCGGCATGTCCAGCCCACTCATTATCTCAACCAATCATCGCTAGTGGGAAGGTTGCTGACTTTTTCTGTGGCTTAACCAACTAGGCTCCTAATTTAACAATTTTATTCGTATTTACAGATGCCACACAAGTTTTTTACTAAGGCACATGAAAGTTACATGTTCCAGAAGGCATTTCTGCCAAAAAACAAAAACAAAAAATAGATAAACTATTAAATTGGCTCTCCTGTGATGTCGTGACTTCCGGCATACGACTAGTTTCCTGAAATGGGTCTCATTCGTGTGCCAGAATGCTCAACACACATCCGATATCAGGTGGAGAGGTGAGGAGTGATATATGCCCATTAGGAATGAGGGGGACGATTAGGTGGTCATGGTCAGCAACTGGTCTCCCATCCAGGGACCGACCAGGACCAACCCTGCTTAGCTTCAGAGGCCAGCTAGCAGTCGGATGCAGGGTGGTTAGGGTTAGGGGATTTCAGCTCAGTGAAATTATGGGTCTCTCTTCGTCAGAGATTCTACAATAGTTAGAGATTCTACAGTAGTTATCACTTCTACTGTAGTTAGAGATTCTACAGTAGTTAACACTTCTACTGTAGTTAGATATTCTACACTAGTTAGAGATTCTTCAGTATTTAGAGCGTCTACGGTAGTTAGATATTCTACAGTAGTTAGAGCTTCTAAGGTAGTTAGAGATTCTACAGTAGTTAGAACTTCTACAGTAGTTAGAGCTTCTACAGTACTTAAAGCTTCTACAGTAGTTAGAGATTCTACAGTAGTTAGAGATTCTTCAGTAGTTAGAGCTTCTACAGTACTTAAAGCTTCTACGGTAGTTAGAGATTCTACAGTAGTTAGAGAGACTAACACAAAACAGCAGATTGGAAGTGTAGTGAAGTGTAGTGGGAAGGAGAGAGGAGAACGACTAATACAAAACAGCAGATTGGAAGTGTAGTGAAGTGTAGTGGGAAAGAGAGAGGAGAATGACTAACACAAAGCAGCAGATTGGAAGGGTAGTGAGAAGGAGAGAGGAGAACGACAAACACAAAACAGCAGATTGGAAGTGTAGTGAAGTGTAGTGGGAAGGAGAGAGGAGAATGACTAACACAAAGCAGCAGATTGGAAGTGTAGTGGGAAGGAGAGAGGAGAACGACTAACACAAAGCAGCAGATTGGAAGTGTAGTGAGAAGGAGAGAGGAGAACGACTAACACAAAACAGCAGATTGGCAGTGTAGTGAAGTGTAGTGGGAAGGAGAGAGGAGAACGACTAACACAAAACAGCAGATTGGAAGTGTAGTGAAGTGTAGTGGGAAGGAGAGAGGAGAACGACTAACACAAAACAGCAGATTGGAAGTGTAGTGGGAAGGAGAGAGGAGAACGACTAACACAAAGCAGCAGATTGGAAGTGTAGTGGGAAGGAGAGAGGAGAACGACTAACACAAAGCAGCAGATTGGAAGTGTAGTGAGATGGAGAGAGGAGAACGACTAACACAAAGCAGCAGATTGGAAGTGTAGTGGGATGGAGAGAGGAGAACGACTAACACAAAGCAGCAGATTGGAAGTGTAGTGAAGTGTAGTGGGAAGGAGAGAGGAGAACGACTAACACACAGCAGCAGATTGGAAGTGTAGTGAAGTGTAGTGGTAAGGAGAGAGGAGAACGACTAACACACAGCAGCAGATTGGAAGTGTAGTGGGAAGAAGAGAGGAGAACGACTAACACAAAGCAGCAGATTGGAAGTGTAGTGAAGTGTAGTGGGAAGGAGAGAGGAGAACGACTAACACAAAGCAGCATATTGGAAGTGTAGTGAGATGGAGAGAGGAGAACGACTAACACAAAGCAGCAGATTGGAACTGTAGTGAAGTGTAGTGGTAAGGAGAGAGGAGAACGACTAACACAAAGCAGCAGATTGGAAGTGTAGTGGAAAGGAGAGAGGAGAACGACTAACACAAAGCAGCAGATTGGAAGTGTAGTGAAGTGTAGTGGTAAGGAGAGAGGAGAACGACTAACACACAGCAGCAGATTGGAAGTGTAGTGGGAAGGAGAGAGGAGAACGACTAACACAAAGCAGCAGATTGGAAGTGTAGTGAAGTGTAGTGGGAAGGAGAGAGGAGAACGACTAACACAAAGCAGCAGATTGGAAGTGTAGTGAGATGGAGAGAGGAGAACGACTAACACAAAGCAGCAGATTGGAACTGTAGTGAAGTGTAGTGGTAAGGAGAGAGGAGAACGACTAACACAAAGCAGCAGATTGGAAGGGTAGTGGAAAGGAGAGAGGAGAACGACTAACACACAGCAGCAGATTGGAAGGGTAGTGGAAAGGAGAGAGGAGAACGACTAACACAAAGCAGCAGATTGGAAGTGTAGTGAAGGGTACTGGAAAGGAGAGAGGAGAACGACTAACACAAAGCAGCAGATTGGAAGTGTAGTGAGATGGAGAGAGGAGAACGACTAACACAAAGCAGCAGATTGGAACTGTAGTGAAGTGTAGTGGTAAGGAGAGAGGAGAACGACTAACACAAAGCAGCAGATTGGAAGGGTAGTGGAAAGGAGAGAGGAGAACGACTAACACACAGCAGCAGATTGGAAGTGTAGTGAAGTGTAGTGGGAAGGAGAGAGGAGAACGACTAACACAAAGCAGCAGATTGGAAGTGTAGTGGAAAGGAGAGAGGAGAACGACTAACACACAGCAGCAGATTGGAAGGGTAGTGGAAAGGAGAGAGGAGAACGACTAACACACAGCAGCAGATTGGAAGGGTAGTGGAAAGGAGAGAGGAGAACGACTAACACAAAGCAGCAGATTGGAAGTGTAGTGGAAAGGAGATAGGAGAACGACTAACACACAGCAGCAGATTGGAAGTGTAGTGGAAAGGAGAGAGGAGAACGACTAACACACAGCAGCAGATTGGAAGTGTAGTGGAAAGGAGAGAGGAGAACGACTAACACACAGCAGCAGATTGGAAGGGTAGTGGAAAGGAGAGAGGAGAACAACTAACACAAAGCAGCAGATTGGAAGTGTAGTGAAGTGTAGTGGGAAGGAGAGAGGAGAACGACTAACACAAAGCAGCAGATTGGAAGTGTAGTGAGATGGAGAGAGGAGAACGACTAACACAAAGCAGCAGATTGGAACTGTAGTGAAGTGTAGTGGTAAGGAGAGAGGAGAACGACTAACACAAAGCAGCAGATTGGAAGTGTAGTGGAAAGGAGAGAGGAGAACGACTAACACAAAGCAGCAGATTGGAAGTGTAGTGAAGTGTAGTGGTAAGGAGAGAGGAGAACGACTAACACACAGCAGCAGATTGGAAGTGTAGTGGGAAGGAGAGAGGAGAACGACTAACACAAAGCAGCAGATTGGAAGTGTAGTGAAGTGTAGTGGGAAGGAGAGAGGAGAACGACTAACACAAAGCAGCAGATTGGAAGTGTAGTGAGATGGAGAGAGGAGAACGACTAACACACAGCAGCAGATTGGAAGTGTAGTGGAAAGGAGAGAGGAGAACGACTAACACAAAGCAGCAGATTGGAAGGGTAGTGGAAAGGAGAGAGGAGAACGACTAACACACAGCAGCAGATTGGAAGGGTAGTGGAAAGGAGAGAGGAGAACGACTAACACAAAGCAGCAGATTGGAAGTGTAGTGAAGGGTACTGGAAAGGAGAGAGGAGAACGACTAACACAAAGCAGCAGATTGGAAGTGTAGTGAGATGGAGAGAGGAGAACGACTAACACAAAGCAGCAGATTGGAACTGTAGTGAAGTGTAGTGGTAAGGAGAGAGGAGAACGACTAACACACAGCAGCAGATTGGAAGGGTAGTGGAAAGGAGAGAGGAGAACGACTAACACACAGCAGCAGATTGGAAGGGTAGTGGAAAGGAGAGAGGAGAACGACTAACACAAAGCAGCAGATTGGAAGTGTAGTGAGATGGAGAGAGGAGAACGACTAACACAAAGCAGCAGATTGGAAGTGTAGTGAGATGGAGAGAGGAGAACGACTAACACAAAGCAGCAGATTGGAACTGTAGTGAAGTGTAGTGGTAAGGAGAGAGGAGAACGACTAACACAAAGCAGCAGATTGGAAGGGTAGTGGAAAGGAGAGAGGAGAACGACTAACACACAGCAGCAGATTGGAAGTGTAGTGAAGTGTAGTGGTAAGGAGAGAGGAGAACGACTAACACAAAGCAGCAGATTGGAAGGGTAGTGGAAAGGAGAGAGGAGAACGACTAACACAAAGCAGCAGATTGGAAGGGTAGTGGAAAGGAGAGAGGAGAACGACTAACACAAAGCAGCAGATTGGAAGTGTAGTGGGAAGGAGAGGAGAACGACTAACACAAAACAGTTACAATATCAAACAGTGGCAGCAACACACATGCTCACGATCACACAGACGCTAGTGCACACACACACTCCCCTGTTTCTTACCTTCAAAAGTGCGTGCAGCGTCCACCAGGTGTGACCAGTCGAGTCCGGAGGCGGGGTCAGGAAGGGGCATGAGACCAGGGTCGTTGAACTTTGACCTGTCAGCCAGCGAGCCGTCAGAGAACCAGAACTCATCTCAAGAGAGAGAGAGAGAAGACAGGCAGATCAGTGACCAGTACATACATGATCTTTGACTTCAGGTAATTTATAGATTAATCCAAATGAATTCACCTCTAGCACAGAACCAGAGAAAATGTCAAACAGGCCTTCCTGGAGAAGGCCCTTATAACCACCAACAGGAACAACTGTTCTGTCAACAAGAACACTAAATCTTGTAAGAAAGACCAAACAAGACCCAGTGTCCTTGGCTAGGAGCCATACACAAGACCCAGTGTCCTTGGCTAGGAGCTGTACACAAGACCCAGTGTCCTTGGCTAGGAGCCGTACACAAGACCCAGTGTCCTTGGCTAGGAGCTGTACACAAGACCCAGTGTCCTTGGCTAGGAGCCCTCCCCAAGACCCAGTGTCCTTAGCCAGGAGCTGTACACAAGACCCAGTGTCCTTGGCTAGGAGCCCTCCCCAAGACCCAGTGTCCTTAGCTAGGAGCCATACACAAGTTCCAGTGTCCTTGGCTAGGAGCTGTACACAAGACCCAGTGTCCTTGGCTAGGAGCCCTCCCCAAGACCCAGTGTCCTTAGCTAGGAGCTGTACACACGTCCCAGTGTCCTTGGCTAGGAGCTGTACACAAGACCCAGTGTCCTTGGCTAGGAGCCCTCCCCAAGACCCAGTGTCCTTAGCTAGGAGCCATACACAAGACCCAGTGTCCTTGGCCAGGAGCCCTCCACAAGACCCAGTGTCCTTGGCTAGGAGCCGTACACGAGACCCAGAGAGCATCACATTAGCCCCGGGTCAAAGGTCTGCTAAAGGAGTAGAGCGATGCCACAGTTCCAGTCACCGAGGACAGTAGTCTTTTCTGAGCTCTTATAAAACCACATCCTAAACATTGTGTTAACTAGTCCTAATGGAATATGAATGTATTCATCCTAACCATTGTGTTAACTAGTCCTAATGGAATATGAATGTATTCATCCTAACCATTGTGTTAACCAGTCCTAATGGAATATGAATGTATTCATCCTAACCATTGTGTTAACCAGTCCTAATGGAATATGAATGTATTCATCCTAACCATTGTGTTAACTAGTCCTAATGGAATATGAATGTATTCATCCTAAACATTGTGTTAACTAGTCCTAATGGAATATGAATGTATTCATCCTAACCATTGTGTTAACTAGTCCTAATGGAATATGAATGTATTCATCCTAACCATTGTGTTAACTAGTCCTAAATGTTAAATATTCCCATTACAGTCTCCCATCAACAACCCCTTTCTTTCCATTCCATTTCAATTGAAGGGGCTTTATGCATATGTTTACATTGCCAAAGCAAATCAAAAAGATAAACAAAAGTGAAATAAACAATACAAATTTCTAATTAAACAGTAAACTCACAAAAGTTCAAAAGGAATAGAGACATTTCAAATGTCATATTATATTTATATACAGTGTTGTAACGATGTGCAAGTAGTTAAATTACAAAATGGAAAATAAATAAACATAATTATGGGTTGTATTTACAATGGTGTTTGTTCTTCACTGGTTGCCCTTTTCTTGTGGCAACAGGTCACAAATCTTGCTGCTGTGATGCACACTGTGGAATTTCACCCAGTAGATATGGGAGTTTATCATTATTGGCTTAGTTTTCGAATTCTTTGTGGATCTGTGTGATCTGAGGGAAATATGTGTCTCTAATATGGTCATACATTTGGCAGGAGGTTAGGAAGTGCAGCTCAGTTTCCACCTCATTTTGTGGGCAGTGTGCACATAGCCTGTCTTCTCTCGAGAGCCATGTCTGCCTACGGCGGCCTTTCTCAATAGCAAGGCTATGCTCACTGAGTCTGTACATAGTCAAAGCTTTCCTTAAGTTTGGGTCAGTCACAGTTGTCAGGTATTCTGCCACTGTGTACTCTCTGTTTAGGGCCAAATAGCATTCTAGTTTGCTCAATCTAGTTTTACTTTCCAATGTGTTAAGTAATTATCTTTTTGTTTTCTCATGATTCGTGTATTAGGTTGTACTCTTTCCCTCCCTATCCTTCCCTTCCACTATATCTGCCTCTCTCTCTCTTCCCTCCTCTCTCTCTCTTCCCTCCTCTCTCTCCCTCTCTCTTCCCTCCTCTCTCTCTTCCCTCCTCTCTCTCTCTTCCCTCCTCTCTCTCTTCCCTCCTCTCTCTCTCTTCCCTCCTCTCTCTCTCTTCCCTCCTCTCTCTCCCTCTCTCTTCCCTCCTCTCTCTCTTCCCTCCTCTCTCTCTCTTCCCTCCTCTCTCTCTCTTCCCTCTCTCTCTCTCTCTCTCTCTCTCTCTCTCTCTCTCTCTCTCTCTCTCTCTCTCTCTCTCTCTTCCCTCCTCTCTCTCTCTTCTCTCTCTCTTCCCTCCTCTCTCTCTCTCTCTCTCTCTCTCTTCCCTCCTCTCTCTCTCTTCCCTCCTCTCTCTCTCTTCCCTCTCTCTCTCTCTCTCTCTCTTCCCTCCTCTCTCTCTCTTCCCTCCTCTCTCTCTTCCCTCTCTCTCTCTTCCCTCCTCTCTCTCTCTTCCCTCCTCCCATCTCTCTCTCTCTTCCCTCCTCTCTCTCTTCCCTCTCTCTCTCTTCCCTCCTCTCCTCTCTCTCTCTCTCTTCCCTCCTCTTCTCTCTCTCCCTCTCTCTCTTCCCTCCTCTCTCTCTCTTCCCTTCTTTCCTCTCTCTCTTCCCTCCTCTCTCTCTCTTCCCTCCTCCCCTCTCTCTCCCTCTCTCTCTCTCTTCCCTCCTCTCCTCTCTCTCTCTCTTCCCTCCTCTCCTCTCTCTCTCTCTCTCGTCCCTCCTCTCCTCTCTCTCTCTCTTCCCTCCTCTCCTCTCTCTCTCTCGTCCCTCCTTTCCTCTCTCTCTTCCCTCCTCTTTCTCTCTTCCCTCCTCCCCTCTCTCTCCCTCTCTCTCTCTCGTCCCTCCTCTCCTCTCTGTCTCTCTCTTCCCTCCTCTCCTCTCTCTCGTCCCTCCTTTCCTCTCTCTCTCTTCCCTTCTCTCCTCTCTCTTCCCTTCTCTCCTCTCTCTCTCTCTCTCTGACCCTCTCATCCCTCCTCTCCTCTCTCTCTCTCTTCCCTCCTCTCCTCTCTGTCTCTCTCTTCCCTCCTCTCTCTCTCTCTCTCTGACCCTCTCATCCCTCCTTTCCTCTCTCTCCCTTGGTCGCTCTATCTTTCCCTCTGTCTATGTCTCTCTCTTGCTTGCTCTCTCCCTCTCTTTCAGCACTCTCCTTGACAGACAGGGAATGTAATATACAGGCTCTTATTTCACAGAGAAGGCTTTGAAAATGACAGGAGAGCCGGGAGAGTGAGAAAGAGAGTGAGAGCGAGAGAGAGAGATAATTCTCTTCCTCCAATTTGAGTCTCTTTGACTCAGAGTGATCAACTATTTGCCAAATTGGAAGGTTTTAGTGTGGGGGAGAAAGATGGAGAGAAGAGAGAGCTCGTAACATCTACCCTTCACAACAATCAGGCATCCATCAGGCATGACAGTTACGAGAAGGCAACGGGAAAAGAGACAGCTAAGAGGGTGAATAAAGAAGACCCACCAAGAGAGAAGAACCAGCTAAGAGAGAAGAACCAGCTAAGAGGGTAAGGAGAGAAGAACCAGCTAAGAGGATGAAGAGAGAAGAACCAGCTAAGAGGGTGAAGAGAGAAGAACCAGCTAAGAGGATGAAGAGAGAAGAACCAGCTAAGAGGGTAAAGAGAGAAGAACAAGCTAAGAGGGTAAAGAGAGAAGAACCAGCTAAGAGGGTAAAGAGAGAAGAACCAGCTAAGAGGGTAAAGAGAGAAGAACCAGTTAAGAGGGTAAAGAGAGAAGAACCAGCTAAGAGGGTGAAGAGAGAAGAACCAGCTAAGAGAGAAGAACCAGCTAGAGGATGAAAAGAGAAGAACCAGCTAAGAGAGAAGAACCAGCTAGAGGATGAAAAGAGAAGAACCAGCTAAGAGGGTAAAGAGAGAAGAACCAGCTAAGAGGGTGAAGAGAGAAGAACCAGCTTAGAGGGTAAAGAGAGAAGAACCAGCTAAGAGGGTGAAGAGAGAAGAACCAGCTAACTGAGAAGAACCAGCTAAGAGGGTAAAGAGAGAAGAACAAGCTAAGAGGGTAAAGAGAGAAGAACCAGCTAAGAGGGTGAAGAGAGAAGAACCATCTAAGAGGGAAGAACCAGCTAAGAGGAAGAAGAGAGAATAACCAGCTAAGAGGGTGAAGAGAGAAGAACAAGCTAAGAGGGTAAAGAGAGAAGAACCAGCTAAGAGGGTAAAGAGAGAAGAACCAGCTAAGAGGATGAAGAGAGAAGAACCAGCTAAGAGAGAAGAACCAGCTAAGAGGGTGAAGAGAGAAGAACCAGCTAAGAGGGTAAAGAGAGAAGAACCAGCTAAGAGGGTAAAGAGAGAAGAACCAGCTAGAGGATGAAGCGAGAAGAACCAGCTAAGAGGGTAAAGAGAGAAGAACCAGCTAAGAGGGTAAAGAGAGAAGAACCAGCTAAGAGGGTAAAGAGAGAAGAACCAGCTAAGAGGGTAAAGAGAGAAGAACCAGCTAAGAGAGAAGAACCAGCTAGAGGATGAAAAGAGAAGAACCAGATAAGCGGGTAAAGAGAGAAGAACAAGCTAAGAGGGTGAAGAGAGAAGAACCAGCATAGAGGATTAAGAGAGAAGCACCAGCATAGAGGATGAAGAGAGAAGAACCAGCTAAGAGAGAAGAACCAGCTAAGAGGGTAAAGAGAGAAGAACCAGCTAAGAGAGAAGAACCAGCTAGAGGATGAAAAGAGAAGAACCAGCTAAGAGGGTAAAGAGAGAAGAACCAGCTAAGAGGGTAAAGAGAGAAGAACCAGCATAGAGGATTAAGAGAGAAGAACCAGCTAAGAGGGTAAAGAGAGAAGAACCAGCTAAGAGGGTGAAGAGAGAAGAACCAGCTAAGAGGGTAAAGAGAGAAGAACCAGCTGAGAGAAGAACCAGCTAAGAGGGTGAAGAGAGAAGAACCAGCTAAGAGGGTGAAGAGAGAAGAACCAGCTAAGAGTGTGAAGAGAGAAGAACCAACTAAGAGGGTGAAGAGAGAAGAACCAGCTAAGAGGGTAAAGAGAGAAGAACCAGCTAAGAGGGTGAAGAGAGAAGAACCAGCTAAGAGGGTAAAGAGAGAAGAACCAGCTAAGAGGGCGAAGAGAGAAGAACCAGCTAAGAGGGTGAAGAGAGAAGAACCAGCTAAGAGAGAAGAACCAGCTAAGAGGGTAAAGAGAGAAGAACCAGCTAATAGGGTGAAGAGAGAAGAACCAGCTAACAGGGAAGAACCAGCTAAGAGGGTGAAGAGAGAAGAACCAGCTAACTGAGAAGAACCAGCTAAGAGGGTAAAGAGAGAAGAACAAGCTAAGAGGGTAAAGAGAGAAGAACCAGCTAAGAGGGTGAAGAGAGAAGAACCATCTAAGAGGGAAGAACCAGCTAAGAGGAAGAAGAGAGAATAACCAGCTAAGAGGGTGAAGAGAGAAGAACAAGCTAAGAGGGTGAAGAGAGAAGAACCAGCTAAGAGAGAAGAACCAGCTAAGAGGGTGAAGAGAGAAGAACAAGCTAAGAGGGTGAAGAGAGAAGAACCAGCTAAGAGAGAAGAACCAGCTAAGAGGGTAAAGAGAGAAGAACCAGCTAAGAGGGTAAAGAGAGAAGAACCAGCTAGAGGATGAAGCGAGAAGAACCAGCTAAGAGGGTAAAGAGAGAAGAACCAGCTAAGAGGGTAAAGAGAGAAGAACCAGCTAAGAGGGTAAAGAGAGAAGAACAAGCTAAGAGGGTAAAGAGAGAAGAACCAGCTAAGAGAGAAGAACCAGCTAGAGGATGAAAAGAGAAGAACCAGCTAAGCGGGTAAAGAGAGAAGAACAAGCTAAGAGGGTGAAGAGAGAAGAACCAGCATAGAGGATTAAGAGAGAAGCACCAGCATAGAGGATGAAGAGAGAAGAACCAGCTAAGAGAGAAAAACCAGCTAAGAGGGTAAAGAGAGAAGAACCAGCATTTAGGGTTAATAAAGAAGAACCAGCTAAGAGGGTGAAGAGAGAAGAACCAGCTAAGAGGATGAAGAGAGAAGAACAATCTAGAGGATGAAGAGAGAAAAAACAGCTAAGAGGGTAAAGAGAGAAGAACCAGCTAAGAGGGTAAAGAGAGAAGAACCAGCTAAGAGAGAAGAACCAGCTAAGAGGGTAAAGAGAGAAGAACAATCTAAGAGGGTGAAGAGAGAAGAACCAGCTAAGAGAGAAGAACCAGCTAAGAGGGAAGAACCAGCTAAGAGGGTGAAGAGAGAAGAACCAGCTAAGAGAGAAGAACCAGCTAAGAGGGTGAAGAGAGAAGAACAATCTGAGAGGGTAAAGAGAGAAGAACCAGCTAAGAGGATGAAGAGAGAAGAACCAGCTAAGAGGGTAAAGAGAGAAGAACCAGCTAAGAGAGAAGAACCAGCTAAGAGGGTAAAGAGAGAAGAACCAGCTAAGAGAGAAGAACCAGCTAAGAGGGTAAAGAGAGAAGAACCAGCTAAGAGGGTAAAGAGAGAAGAACAAGCTAAGAGGGTAAAGAGAGAAGAACCAGCTAAGAGAGAAGAACCAGCTAGAGGATGACAAGAGAAGAACCAGCTAAGAGGGTAAAGAGAGAAGAACAAGCTAAGAGGGTGAAGAGAGAAAAACCAGCATAGAGGATTAAGAGAGAAGCACCAGCATAGAGGATGAAGAGAGAAGAACCAGCTAAGAGAGAAGAACCAGCTAAGAGGGTAAAGAGAGAAAAAACAGCTAAGAGGGTAAAGAGAGAAGAACCAGCTAAGAGGGTGAAGAGAGAAGAACCAGCTAAGAGGATGAAGAGAGAAGAACAATCTAAGAGGGTGAAGAGAGAAGAACCAGCTAAGAGAGAAGAACCAGCTAAGAGGGTAAAGAGAGAAGAACCAGCTAAGAGAGAAGAACCAGCTAAGAGGGAAGAACCAGCTAAGAGGGTGAAGAGAGAAGAACCAGCTAAGAGAGAAGAACCAGCTAAGAGGGTGAAGAGAGAAGAACAATCTGAGAGGGTAAAGAGAGAAGAACCAGCTAAGAGGATGAAGAGAGAAGAACCAGCTAAGAGGGTAAAGAGAGAAGAACCAGCTAAGAGGATGAAGAGAGAAAAACCAGCTAAGAGGGTAAAGAGAGAAGAACCAGCTAAGAGAGAAGAACCAGCTAAGAGGGTAAAGAGAGAAGAACCAGCTAAGAGGGTGAAGAGAGAAGAACCAGCTAAGAGAGAAGAACCAGCTAAGAGGGTAAAGAGAGAAGAACAATCTAAGAGGGTGAAGAGAGAAGAACCAGCTAAGAGAGAAGAACCAGCTAAGAGGGAAGAACCAGCTAAGAGGGTGAAGAGAGAAGAACCAGCTAAGAGAGAAGAACCAGCTAAGAGGGTGAAGAGAGAAGAACAATCTGAGAGGGTAAAGAGAGAAGAACCAGCTAAGAGGATGAAGAGAGAAGAACCAGCTAAGAGGGTAAAGAGAGAAGAACCAGCTAAGAGAGAAGAACCAGCTAAGAGGGTAAAGAGAGAAGAACCAGCTAAGAGAGAAGAACCAGCTAAGAGGGTAAAGAGAGAAGAACCAGCTAAGAGGGTAAAGAGAGAAGAACAAGCTAAGAGGGTAAAGAGAGAAGAACCAGCTAAGAGAGAAGAACCAGCTAGAGGATGACAAGAGAAGAACCAGCTAAGAGGGTAAAGAGAGAAGAACAAGCTAAGAGGGTGAAGAGAGAAAAACCAGCATAGAGGATTAAGAGAGAAGCACCAGCATAGAGGATGAAGAGAGAAGAACCAGCTAAGAGAGAAGAACCAGCTAAGAGGGTAAAGAGAGAAAAAACAGCTAAGAGGGTAAAGAGAGAAGAACCAGCTAAGAGGGTGAAGAGAGAAGAACCAGCTAAGAGGATGAAGAGAGAAGAACAATCTAAGAGGGTGAAGAGAGAAGAACCAGCTAAGAGAGAAGAACCAGCTAAGAGGGTAAAGAGAGAAGAACCAGCTAAGAGAGAAGAACCAGCTAAGAGGGTAAAGAGAGAAGAACAATCTAAGAGGGTGAAGAGAGAAGAACCAGCTAAGAGAGAAGAACCAGCTAAGAGGGTGAAGAGAGAAGAACCAGCTAAGAGGGTAAAGAGGGAAGAACCAGCTAAGAGGGTGAAGAGAGAAGAACCAGCTAAGAGGGTAAAGAGAGAAGAACCAGCTAAGAGAGAAGAACCAGCTAAGAGGGTAAAGAGAGAAGAACCAGCTAAGAGGGTAAAGAGAGAAGAACCAGCTAAGAGGGTGAAGAGAGAAGAACCAGCTAAGAGGGTAAAGAGAGAAGAACCAGCTAAGAGGGCGAAGAGAGAAGAACCAGCTAAGAGGGTGAAGAGAGAAGAACCAGCTAAGAGAGAAGAACCAGCTAAGAGGGTAAAGAGAGAAGAACCAGCTAATAGGGTGAAGAGAGAAGAACCAGCTAACAGGGAAGAACCAGCTAAGAGGGTGAAGAGAGAAGAACCAGCTAACTGAGAAGAACCAGCTAAGAGGGTAAAGAGAGAAGAACAAGCTAAGAGGGTAAAGAGAGAAGAACCAGCTAAGAGGGTGAAGAGAGAAGAACCATCTAAGAGGGAAGAACCAGCTAAGAGGAAGAAGAGAGAATAACCAGCTAAGAGGGTGAAGAGAGAAGAACAAGCTAAGAGGGTGAAGAGAGAAGAACCAGCTAAGAGAGAAGAACCAGCTAAGAGGGTGAAGAGAGAAGAACAAGCTAAGAGGGTGAAGAGAGAAGAACCAGCTAAGAGAGAAGAACCAGCTAAGAGGGTAAAGAGAGAAGAACCAGCTAAGAGGGTAAAGAGAGAAGAACCAGCTAGAGGATGAAGCGAGAAGAACCAGCTAAGAGGGTAAAGAGAGAAGAACCAGCTAAGAGGGTAAAGAGAGAAGAACCAGCTAAGAGGGTAAAGAGAGAAGAACAAGCTAAGAGGGTAAAGAGAGAAGAACCAGCTAAGAGAGAAGAACCAGCTAGAGGATGAAAAGAGAAGAACCAGCTAAGCGGGTAAAGAGAGAAGAACAAGCTAAGAGGGTGAAGAGAGAAGAACCAGCATAGAGGATTAAGAGAGAAGCACCAGCATAGAGGATGAAGAGAGAAGAACCAGCTAAGAGAGAAAAACCAGCTAAGAGGGTAAAGAGAGAAGAACCAGCATTTAGGGTTAATAAAGAAGAACCAGCTAAGAGGGTGAAGAGAGAAGAACCAGCTAAGAGGATGAAGAGAGAAGAACAATCTAGAGGATGAAGAGAGAAAAAACAGCTAAGAGGGTAAAGAGAGAAGAACCAGCTAAGAGGGTAAAGAGAGAAGAACCAGCTAAGAGAGAAGAACCAGCTAAGAGGGTAAAGAGAGAAGAACAATCTAAGAGGGTGAAGAGAGAAGAACCAGCTAAGAGAGAAGAACCAGCTAAGAGGGAAGAACCAGCTAAGAGGGTGAAGAGAGAAGAACCAGCTAAGAGAGAAGAACCAGCTAAGAGGGTGAAGAGAGAAGAACAATCTGAGAGGGTAAAGAGAGAAGAACCAGCTAAGAGGATGAAGAGAGAAGAACCAGCTAAGAGGGTAAAGAGAGAAGAACCAGCTAAGAGAGAAGAACCAGCTAAGAGGGTAAAGAGAGAAGAACCAGCTAAGAGAGAAGAACCAGCTAAGAGGGTAAAGAGAGAAGAACCAGCTAAGAGGGTAAAGAGAGAAGAACAAGCTAAGAGGGTAAAGAGAGAAGAACCAGCTAAGAGAGAAGAACCAGCTAGAGGATGACAAGAGAAGAACCAGCTAAGAGGGTAAAGAGAGAAGAACAAGCTAAGAGGGTGAAGAGAGAAAAACCAGCATAGAGGATTAAGAGAGAAGCACCAGCATAGAGGATGAAGAGAGAAGAACCAGCTAAGAGAGAAGAACCAGCTAAGAGGGTAAAGAGAGAAAAAACAGCTAAGAGGGTAAAGAGAGAAGAACCAGCTAAGAGGGTGAAGAGAGAAGAACCAGCTAAGAGGATGAAGAGAGAAGAACAATCTAAGAGGGTGAAGAGAGAAGAACCAGCTAAGAGAGAAGAACCAGCTAAGAGGGTAAAGAGAGAAGAACCAGCTAAGAGAGAAGAACCAGCTAAGAGGGTAAAGAGAGAAGAACAATCTAAGAGGGTGAAGAGAGAAGAACCAGCTAAGAGAGAAGAACCAGCTAAGAGGGTGAAGAGAGAAGAACCAGCTAAGAGGGTAAAGAGGGAAGAACCAGCTAAGAGGGTGAAGAGAGAAGAACCAGCTAAGAGGGTAAAGAGAGAAGAACCAGCTAAGAGAGAAGAACCAGCTAAGAGGGTAAAGAGAGAAGAACCAGCTAAGAGAGAAGAAACAGCTAAGAGGGTAAAGAGAGAAGAACAAGCTAAGAGGGTAAAGAGAGAAGAACCAGCTAAGAGAGAAGAACCAGCTAGAGGATGACAAGAGAAGAACCAGCTAAGAGGGTAAAGAGAGAAGAACAAGCTAAGAGGGTGAAGAGAGAAGAACCAGCATAGAGGATTAAGAGAGAAGCACCAGCATAGAGGATGAAGAGAGAAGAACCAGCTAAGAGAGAAGAACCAGCTAAGAGGGTTAAGAGAGAAGAACCAGCTAAGAGGGTAAAGAGAGAAGAACCAGCTAAGAGGGTGAAGAGAGAAGAACCAGCTAAGAGGATGAAGAGAGAAAAACCAGCTAAGAGGGTAAAGAGAGAAGAACCAGCTAAGAGAGAAGAACCAGCTAAGAGGGTAAAGAGAGAAGAACCAGCTAAGAGGGTGAAGAGAGAAGAACCAGCTAAGAGAGAAGAACCAGCTAAGAGGGAAGAACCAGCTAAGAGGGTGAAGAGAGAACAACCAGCTAAGAGAGAAGAACCAGCTGAGGGAAGAACCAGCTAAGAGGGTGAAGAGAGAAGATCCAGCTAAGAGAGAAGAACCAGCTAAGAGGGTGAAGAGAGATGAACCAGCTAAGAGGGTAAAGAGAGAAGAACCAGCTAAGAGGATGAAGAGAGAAGAACCAGCTAAGAGGGTGAAGAGAGAAGAACCAGCTAAGAGGGTAAAGAGAGAAGAAGCAGCTAAGAGGGTGAAGAGGAGAACCAGCTAAGAGGGTAAAGAGAGAAGAACCAGCTAAGAGAGAAGAACCAGCTAGAGGATGAAGAGAGATGAACCAGCTAAGAGGGTGAAGAGAGAAGAACCAGCTAAGAGGGTGAAGAGAGAAGAACCAGCTAAGAGAGAAGAACCAGCTAGAGGATGAAGAGAGATGAACCAGCTAAGAGGGTAAAGAGAGAAGAACAAGCTAAGAGGGTGAAGAGAGAAGAACCAGCATAGAGGGTGAAGAGAGAAGAACCAGCTAAGAGAGAAGAACCAGCTAAGAGGGTAAAGAGAGAAGAACAAGCATATAGGGTTAATAAAGAAGAACCAGCTCAAAGGATAAAGAGAGAAGAACCAGCTAAGAGGGGAAAGAGAGAAGAACCAGCTAAGAGGGTAAAGAGAGAAGAACAAGCTAAGAGAGAAGAACCAGCTAAGAGGGTGAAGAGAGAAGAACAATCTAAGAGGGTGAAGAGAGAAGAACCAGCTAAGAGGATGAAGAGAGAAGAACCAGCTAAGAGGGAAGAACCAGCTAAGAGGGTGAAGAGAGAAGAACAATCTAAGAGGGTGAAGAGAGAAGAACCAGCTAAGAGGATGAAGAGAGAAGAACCAGCTAAGAGGGAAGAACCAGCTAGAGGATGAAAAGAGAAGAACCAGCTAAGAGAGAATAACCAGCTAAGAGGGTGAAGAGAGAAGAACCAGCTAAGAGAGAAGAACCAGCTAAGAGGGTGAAGAGAGAAGAACAATCTAAGAGGGTGAAGAGAGAAGAACCAGCTAAGAGGGAAGAACCAGCTAAGAGGGTGAAGAGAGAAGAACCAGCTAAGAGGGTAAAGAGAGAAGAACCAGCTAAGAGGGTGAAGAGAGAAGAACAAGCTAAGAGGGTGAAGAGAGAAGAACAAGCTAAGAGAGAAGAACCAGCTAGAGGATGAAAAGAGAAGAACCAGCTAAGAGGGTGAAGAGAGAAGAACCAGCTAAGAGGGTGAAGAGAGAAGAACAAGCTAAGAGAGAAGAACCAGCTAAGAGGATGAAGAGAGAAGAACCAGCTAAGAGGATGACGAGAGAAGAACCAGCTAAGAGAGAAGATCCAGCTAAGAGGAAGAAGAGAGAAGAACCAGCTAAGAGAGAAGAACCAGCTAAGAGGGTGAAGAGAGAAGAACAAGCTAAGAGAGAAGAACCAGCTAAGAGGATGAAGAGAGAAGAACCAGCTAAGAGGGTGAAGAGAGAAGAACCAGCTAAGAGAGAAGAACCAGCTAGAGGATGAAAAGAGAAGAACCAGCTAAGAGAGAAGAACCAGCTAGAGGATGAAGAGAGAAGAACCAGCTAAGAGGGTGAAGAGAAGAAGAACCAGCTAAGAGGGTGAAGAGAGAAGAACCAGCTAAGAGGGTAAAGAGAGAAGAACCAGCTAAGAGGGTGAAGAGAGAAGAACCAGCTAAGAGGGTGAAGAGAGAAGAACCAGCTAAGAGGATGAAGAGAAGAACCAGCTAAGAGAGAAGGACCAGCTAAGAGGGTGAAGAGAGAAGAACCAGCTAAGAGGGTGAAGAGAGAAGAACCAGCTAAGAGGGTGAAGAGAGAAGAACCAGCTAAGAGAGAAGAACCAGCTAAGAGGGTGAAGAGAGAAGAACCAGCTAAGAGGATGAAGAGAAGAACCAGCTAAGAGAGAAGAACCAGCTAAGAGGGTGAAGAGAGATGAACCAGCTAAGGGGGTGAAGAGAGAAGAACCAGCTAAGAGGGTGAAGAGAGAAGAACCAGCTAAGAGGGTGAAGAGAGAAGAACCAGCTAAGAGGGTGAAGAGAGAAGAACCAGCTAACTGAGAAGAACCAGCTAAGAGGGTAAAGAGAGAAGAACAAGCTAAGAGGGTAAAGAGAGAAGAACCAGCTAAGAGGGTGAAGAGAGAAGAACCAGCTAAGAGGGTGAAGAGAGAAGAACCAGCTAAGAGAGAAGAACCAGCTAAGAGGGTAAAGAGAGAAGAACCAGCTAAGAGGGTAAAGAGAGAAGAACCAGCTAGAGGATGAAGCGAGAAGAACCAGCTAAGAGGGTAAAGAGAGAAGAACCAGCTAAGAGGGTAAAGAGAGAAGAACCAGCTAAGAGGGTAAAGAGAGAAGAACAAGCTAAGAGGGTAAAGAGAGAAGAACCAGCTAAGAGAGAAGAACCAGCTAGAGGATGAAAAGAGAAGAACCAGCTAAGCGGGTAAAGAGAGAAGAACAAGCAAATAGGGTGAAGAGAGAAGAACCAGCATAGAGGATTAAGAGAGAAGCACCAGCATAGAGGATGAAGAGAGAAGAACCAGCTAAGAGAGAAGAACCAGCTAAGAGGGTAAAGAGAGAAGAACCAGCTAAGAGAGAAGAACCAGCTAGAGGATGAAAAGAGAAGAACCAGCTAAGAGGGTAAAGAGAGAAGAACCAGCTAAGAGGGTAAAGAGAGAAGAACCAGCATAGAGGATTAAGAGAGAAGAACCAGCTAAGAGGGTAAAGAGAGAAGAACCAGCTAAGAGGGTGAAGAGAGAAGAACCAGCTAAGAGGGTAAAGAGAGAAGAACCAGCTAAGAGAGAAGAACCAGCTAAGAGAGAAGAACCAGCTAAGAGGGTGAAGAGAGAAGAACCAGCTAAGAGGGTGAAGAGAGAAGAACCAGCTAAGAGTGTGAAGAGAGAAGAACCAACTAAGAGGGTGAAGAGAGAAGAACCAGCTAAGAGGGTAAAGAGAGAAGAACCAGCTAAGAGGGTGAAGAGAGAAGAACCAGCTAAGAGGGTAAAGAGAGAAGAACCAGCTAAGAGGGCGAAGAGAGAAGAACCAGCTAAGAGGGTGAAGAGAGAAGAACCAGCTAAGAGAGAAGAACCAGCTAAGAGGGTAAAGAGAGAAGAACCAGCTAATAGGGTGAAGAGAGAAGAACCAGCTAACAGGGAAGAACCAGCTAAGAGGGTGAAGAGAGAAGAACCAGCTAACTGAGAAGAACCAGCTAAGAGGGTAAAGAGAGAAGAACAAGCTAAGAGGGTAAAGAGAGAAGAACCAGCTAAGAGGGTGAAGAGAGAAGAACCATCTAAGAGGGAAGAACCAGCTAAGAGGAAGAAGAGAGAATAACCAGCTAAGAGGGTGAAGAGAGAAGAACAAGCTAAGAGGGTGAAGAGAGAAGAACCAGCTAAGAGAGAAGAACCAGCTAAGAGGGTGAAGAGAGAAGAACAAGCTAAGAGGGTGAAGAGAGAAGAACCAGCTAAGAGAGAAGAACCAGCTAAGAGGGTAAAGAGAGAAGAACCAGCTAAGAGGGTAAAGAGAGAAGAACCAGCTAGAGGATGAAGCGAGAAGAACCAGCTAAGAGGGTAAAGAGAGAAGAACCAGCTAAGAGGGTAAAGAGAGAAGAACCAGCTAAGAGGGTAAAGAGAGAAGAACAAGCTAAGAGGGTAAAGAGAGAAGAACCAGCTAAGAGAGAAGAACCAGCTAGAGGATGAAAAGAGAAGAACCAGCTAAGCGGGTAAAGAGAGAAGAACAAGCTAAGAGGGTGAAGAGAGAAGAACCAGCATAGAGGATTAAGAGAGAAGCACCAGCATAGAGGATGAAGAGAGAAGAACCAGCTAAGAGAGAAAAACCAGCTAAGAGGGTAAAGAGAGAAGAACCAGCATTTAGGGTTAATAAAGAAGAACCAGCTAAGAGGGTGAAGAGAGAAGAACCAGCTAAGAGGATGAAGAGAGAAGAACAATCTAGAGGATGAAGAGAGAAAAAACAGCTAAGAGGGTAAAGAGAGAAGAACCAGCTAAGAGGGTAAAGAGAGAAGAACCAGCTAAGAGAGAAGAACCAGCTAAGAGGGTAAAGAGAGAAGAACAATCTAAGAGGGTGAAGAGAGAAGAACCAGCTAAGAGAGAAGAACCAGCTAAGAGGGAAGAACCAGCTAAGAGGGTGAAGAGAGAAGAACCAGCTAAGAGAGAAGAACCAGCTAAGAGGGTGAAGAGAGAAGAACAATCTGAGAGGGTAAAGAGAGAAGAACCAGCTAAGAGGATGAAGAGAGAAGAACCAGCTAAGAGGGTAAAGAGAGAAGAACCAGCTAAGAGAGAAGAACCAGCTAAGAGGGTAAAGAGAGAAGAACCAGCTAAGAGAGAAGAACCAGCTAAGAGGGTAAAGAGAGAAGAACCAGCTAAGAGGGTAAAGAGAGAAGAACAAGCTAAGAGGGTAAAGAGAGAAGAACCAGCTAAGAGAGAAGAACCAGCTAGAGGATGACAAGAGAAGAACCAGCTAAGAGGGTAAAGAGAGAAGAACAAGCTAAGAGGGTGAAGAGAGAAAAACCAGCATAGAGGATTAAGAGAGAAGCACCAGCATAGAGGATGAAGAGAGAAGAACCAGCTAAGAGAGAAGAACCAGCTAAGAGGGTAAAGAGAGAAAAAACAGCTAAGAGGGTAAAGAGAGAAGAACCAGCTAAGAGGGTGAAGAGAGAAGAACCAGCTAAGAGGATGAAGAGAGAAGAACAATCTAAGAGGGTGAAGAGAGAAGAACCAGCTAAGAGAGAAGAACCAGCTAAGAGGGTAAAGAGAGAAGAACCAGCTAAGAGAGAAGAACCAGCTAAGAGGGTAAAGAGAGAAGAACAATCTAAGAGGGTGAAGAGAGAAGAACCAGCTAAGAGAGAAGAACCAGCTAAGAGGGTGAAGAGAGAAGATCCAGCTAAGAGGGTAAAGAGGGAAGAACCAGCTAAGAGGGTGAAGAGAGAAGAACCAGCTAAGAGGGTAAAGAGAGAAGAACCAGCTAAGAGAGAAGAACCAGCTAAGAGGGTAAAGAGAGAAGAACCAGCTAAGAGAGAAGAAACAGCTAAGAGGGTAAAGAGAGAAGAACAAGCTAAGAGGGTAAAGAGAGAAGAACCAGCTAAGAGAGAAGAACCAGCTAGAGGATGACAAGAGAAGAACCAGCTAAGAGGGTAAAGAGAGAAGAACAAGCTAAGAGGGTGAAGAGAGAAGAACCAGCATAGAGGATTAAGAGAGAAGCACCAGCATAGAGGATGAAGAGAGAAGAACCAGCTAAGAGAGAAGAACCAGCTAAGAGGGTTAAGAGAGAAGAACCAGCTAAGAGGGTAAAGAGAGAAGAACCAGCTAAGAGGGTGAAGAGAGAAGAACCAGCTAAGAGGATGAAGAGAGAAAAACCAGCTAAGAGGGTAAAGAGAGAAGAACCAGCTAAGAGAGAAGAACCAGCTAAGAGGGTAAAGAGAGAAGAACCAGCTAAGAGGGTGAAGAGAGAAGAACCAGCTAAGAGAGAAGAACCAGCTAAGAGGGAAGAACCAGCTAAGAGGGTGAAGAGAGAAGAACCAGCTAAGAGAGAAGAACCAGCTAAGAGGGAAGAACCAGCTAAGAGGGTGAAGAGAGAAGATCCAGCTAAGAGAGAAGAACCAGCTAAGAGGGTGAAGAGAGATGAACCAGCTAAGAGGGTAAAGAGAGAAGAACCAGCTAAGAGGATGAAGAGAGAAGAACCAGCTAAGAGGGTGAAGAGAGAAGAACCAGCTAAGAGAGAAGAACCAGCTAGAGGATGAAGAGAGATGAACCAGCTAAGAGGGTGAAGAGAGAAGAACCAGCTAAGAGGGTGAAGAGAGAAGAACCAGCTAAGAGAGAAGAACCAGCTAGAGGATGAAGAGAGATGAACCAGCTAAGAGGGTAAAGAGAGAAGAACAAGCTAAGAGGGTGAAGAGAGAAGAACCAGCATAGAGGGTGAAGAGAGAAGAACCAGCTAAGAGAGAAGAACCAGCTAAGAGGGTAAAGAGAGAAGAACAAGCATATAGGGTTAATAAAGAAGAACCAGCTCAAAGGATAAAGAGAGAAGAACCAGCTAAGAGGGGAAAGAGAGAAGAACCAGCTAAGAGGGTAAAGAGAGAAGAACAAGCTAAGAGAGAAGAACCAGCTAAGAGGGTGAAGAGAGAAGAACAATCTAAGAGGGTGAAGAGAGAAGAACCAGCTAAGAGGATGAAGAGAGAAGAACCAGCTAAGAGGGAAGAACCAGCTAAGAGGGTGAAGAGAGAAGAACAATCTAAGAGGGTGAAGAGAGAAGAACCAGCTAAGAGGATGAAGAGAGAAGAACCAGCTAAGAGGGAAGAACCAGCTAGAGGATGAAAAGAGAAGAACCAGCTAAGAGAGAATAACCAGCTAAGAGGGTGAAGAGAGAAGAACCAGCTAAGAGAGAAGAACCAGCTAAGAGGGTGAAGAGAGAAGAACAATCTAAGAGGGTGAAGAGAGAAGAACCAGCTAAGAGGGAAGAACCAGCTAAGAGGGTGAAGAGAGAAGAACCAGCTAAGAGGGTAAGAGAGAAGAACCAGCTAAGAGGGTGAAGAGAGAAGAACAAGCTAAGAGGGTGAAGAGAGAAGAACAAGCTAAGAGAGAAGAACCAGCTAGAGGATGAAAAGAGAAGAACCAGCTAAGAGGGTGAAGAGAGAAGAACCAGCTAAGAGGGTGAAGAGAGAAGAACAAGCTAAGAGAGAAGAACCAGCTAAGAGGATGAAGAGAGAAGAACCAGCTAAGAGGATGACGAGAGAAGAACCAGCTAAGAGAGAAGATCCAGCTAAGAGGAAGAAGAGAGAAGAACCAGCTAAGAGAGAAGAACCAGCTAAGAGGGTGAAGAGAGAAGAACAAGCTAAGAGAGAAGAACCAGCTAAGAGGATGAAGAGAGAAGAACCAGCTAAGAGGGTGAAGAGAGAAGAACCAGCTAAGAGAGAAGAACCAGCTAGAGGATGAAAAGAGAAGAACCAGTTAAGAGAGAAGAACCAGCTAGAGGATGAAGAGAGAAGAACCAGCTAAGAGGGTGAAGAGAAGAAGAACCAGCTAAGAGGGTGAAGAGAGAAGAACCAGCTAAGAGGGTAAAGAGAGAAGAACCAGCTAAGAGGGTGAAGAGAGAAGAACCAGCTAAGAGGGTGAAGAGAGAAGAACCAGCTAAGAGGATGAAGAGAAGAACCAGCTAAGAGAGAAGGACCAGCTAAGAGGGTGAAGAGAGAAGAACCAGCTAAGAGGGTGAAGAGAGAAGAACCAGCTAAGAGGGTGAAGAGAGAAGAACCAGCTAAGAGAGAAGAACCAGCTAAGAGGGTGAAGAGAGAAGAACCAGCTAAGAGGATGAAGAGAAGAACCAGCTAAGAGAGAAGAACCAGCTAAGAGGGTGAAGAGAGATGAACCAGCTAAGAGGGTGAAGAGAGAAGAACCAGCTAAGAGGGTGAAGAGAGAAGAACCAGCTAAGAGGGTGAAGAGAGAAGAACCAGCTAAGAGGGTGAAGAGAGAAGAACCAGCTAACTGAGAAGAACCAGCTAAGAGGGTAAAGAGAGAAGAACAAGCTAAGAGGGTAAAGAGAGAAGAACCAGCTAAGAGGGTGAAGAGAGAAGAACCAGCTAAGAGGGTGAAGAGAGAAGAACCAGCTAAGAGAGAAGAACCAGCTAAGAGGGTAAAGAGAGAAGAACCAGCTAAGAGGGTAAAGAGAGAAGAACCAGCTAAGAGGGTAAAGAGAGAAGAACAAGCTAAGAGGGTAAAGAGAGAAGAACCAGCTAAGAGAGAAGAACCAGCTAGAGGATGAAAAGAGAAGAACCAGCTAAGCGGGTAAAGAGAGAAGAACAAGCTAAGAGGGTGAAGAGAGAAGAACCAGCATAGAGGATTAAGAGAGAAGCACCAGCATAGAGGATGAAGAGAGAAGAACCAGCTAAGAGAGAAAAACCAGCTAAGAGGGTAAAGAGAGAAGAACCAGCATTTAGGGTTAATAAAGAAGAACCAGCTAAGAGGGTGAAGAGAGAAGAACCAGCTAAGAGAGAAGAACCAGCTAAGAGGGTGAAGAGAGAAGAACCAGCTAAGAGGATGAAGAGAAGAACCAGCTAAGAGAGAAGAACCAGCTAAGAGGGTGAAGAGAGATGAACCAGCTAAGAGGGTGAAGAGAGAAGAACCAGCTAAGAGGGTGAAGAGAGAAGAACCAGCTAAGAGAGAAGAACCAGCTAAGAGGGAAGAACCAGCTAAGAGGGTGAAGAGAGAAGAACCAGCTAAGAGAGAAGAACCAGCTAAGAGGGTGAAGAGAGAAGAACAATCTGAGAGGGTAAAGAGAGAAGAACCAGCTAAGAGGATGAAGAGAGAAGAACCAGCTAAGAGGGTAAAGAGAGAAGAACCAGCTAAGAGAGAAGAACCAGCTAAGAGGGTAAAGAGAGAAGAACAATCTAAGAGGGTGAAGAGAGAAGAACCAGCTAAGAGAGAAGAACCAGCTAAGAGGGAAGAACCAGCTAAGAGGGTGAAGAGAGAAGAACCAGCTAAGAGAGAAGAACCAGCTAAGAGGGTGAAGAGAGAAGAACAATCTGAGAGGGTAAAGAGAGAAGAACCAGCTAAGAGGATGAAGAGAGAAGAACCAGCTAAGAGGGTAAAGAGAGAAGAACCATCTAAGAGAGAAGAACCAGCTAAGAGGGTAAAGAGAGAAGAACCAGCTAAGAGAGAAGAACCAGCTAAGAGGGTAAAGAGAGAAGAACCAGCTAAGAGGGTAAAGAGAGAAGAACAAGCTACGAGGGTAAAGAGAGAAGAACCAGCTAAGAGAGAAGAACCAGCTAGAGGATGACAAGAGAAGAACCAGCTAAGAGGGTAAAGAGAGAAGAACAAGCTAAGAGGGTGAAGAGAGAAAAACCAGCATAGAGGATTAAGAGAGAAGCACCAGCATAGAGGATGAAGAGAGAAGAACCAGCTAAGAGAGAAGAACCAGCTAAGAGGGTAAAGAGAGAAAAAACAGCTAAGAGGGTAAAGAGAGAAGAACCAGCTAAGAGGGTGAAGAGAGAAGAACCAGCTAAGAGGATGAAGAGAGAAGAACAATCTAAGAGGGTGAAGAGAGAAGAACCAGCTAAGAGAGAAGAACCAGCTAAGAGGGTAAAGAGAGAAGAACCAGCTAAGAGAGAAGAACCAGCTAAGAGGGTAAAGAGAGAAGAACAATCTAAGAGGGTGAAGAGAGAAGAACCAGCTAAGAGAGAAGAACCAGCTAAGAGGGTGAAGAGAGAAGAACCAGCTAAGAGGGTAAAGAGGGAAGAACCAGCTAAGAGGGTGAAGAGAGAAGAACCAGCTAAGAGGGTAAAGAGAGAAGAACCAGCTAAGAGAGAAGAACCAGCTAAGAGGGTAAAGAGAGAAGAACCAGCTAAGAGAGAAGAAACAGCTAAGAGGGTAAAGAGAGAAGAACAAGCTAAGAGGGTAAAGAGAGAAGAACCAGCTAAGAGAGAAGAACCAGCTAGAGGATGACAAGAGAAGAACCAGCTAAGAGGGTAAAGAGAGAAGAACCAGCTAAGAGGGTGAAGAGAGAAGAACCAGCTAAGAGGGTGAAGAGAGAAGAACCAGCTAAGAGAGAAGAACCAGCTAAGAGGGTGAAGAGAGAAGAACCAGCTAAGAGGATGAAGAGAAGAACCAGCTAAGAGAGAAGAACCAGCTAAGAGGGTGAAGAGAGATGAACCAGCTAAGAGGGTGAAGAGAGAAGAACCAGCTAAGAGGGTGAAGAGAGAAGAACCAGCTAAGAGGGTGAAGAGAGAAGAACCAGCTAAGAGGGTGAAGAGAGAAGAACCAGCTAACTGAGAAGAACCAGCTAAGAGGGTAAAGAGAGAAGAACAAGCTAAGAGGGTAAAGAGAGAAGAACCAGCTAGAGGATGAAGCGAGAAGAACCAGCTAAGAGGGTAAAGAGAGAAGAACCAGCTAAGAGGGTAAAGAGAGAAGAACCAGCTAAGAGGGTAAAGAGAGAAGAACAAGCTAAGAGGGTAAAGAGAGAAGAACCAGCTAAGAGAGAAGAACCAGCTAGAGGATGAAAAGAGAAGAACCAGCTAAGCGGGTAAAGAGAGAAGAACAAGCTAAGAGGGTGAAGAGAGAAGAACCAGCATAGAGGATTAAGAGAGAAGCACCAGCATAGAGGATGAAGAGAGAAGAACCAGCTAAGAGAGAAAAACCAGCTAAGAGGGTAAAGAGAGAAGAACCAGCATTTAGGGTTAATAAAGAAGAACCAGCTAAGAGGGTGAAGAGAGAAGAACCAGCTAAGAGAGAAGAACCAGCTAAGAGGGTGAAGAGAGAAGAACCAGCTAAGAGGATGAAGAGAAGAACCAGCTAAGAGAGAAGAACCAGCTAAGAGGGTGAAGAGAGATGAACCAGCTAAGAGGGTGAAGAGAGAAGAACCAGCTAAGAGGGTGAAGAGAGAAGAACCAGCTAAGAGGGTGAAGAGAGAAGAACCAGCTAAGAGGATGAAGAGAGAAGAACAATCTAGAGGATGAAGAGAGAAAAAACAGCTAAGAGGGTAAAGAGAGAAGAACCAGCTAAGAGGGTAAGGAGAGAAGAACCAGCTAAGAGAGAAGAACCAGCTAAGAGGGTAAAGAGAGAAGAACAATCTAAGAGGGTGAAGAGAGAAGAACCAGCTAAGAGAGAAGAACCAGCTAAGAGGGAAGAACCAGCTAAGAGGGTGAAGAGAGAAGAACCAGCTAAGAGAGAAGAACCAGCTAAGAGGGTGAAGAGAGAAGAACAATCTGAGAGGGTAAAGAGAGAAGAACCAGCTAAGAGGATGAAGAGAGAAGAACCAGCTAAGAGGGTAAAGAGAGAAGAACCAGCTAAGAGAGAAGAACCAGCTAAGAGGGTAAAGAGAGAAGAACCAGCTAAGAGAGAAGAACCAGCTAAGAGGGTAAAGAGAGAAGAACCAGCTAAGAGGGTAAAGAGAGAAGAACAAGCTAAGAGGGTAAAGAGAGAAGAACCAGCTAAGAGAGAAGAACCAGCTAGAGGATGACAAGAGAAGAACCAGCTAAGAGGGTAAAGAGAGAAGAACAAGCTAAGAGGGTGAAGAGAGAAAAACCAGCATAGAGGATTAAGAGAGAAGCACCAGCATAGAGGATGAAGAGAGAAGAACCAGCTAAGAGAGAAGAACCAGCTAAGACGGTAAAGAGAGAAAAAACAGCTAAGAGGGTAAAGAGAGAAGAACCAGCTAAGAGGGTGAAGAGAGAAGAACCAGCTAAGAGGATGAAGAGAGAAGAACAATCTAAGAGGGTGAAGAGAGAAGAACCAGCTAAGAGAGAAGAACCAGCTAAGAGGGTAAAGAGAGAAGAACCAGCTAAGAGAGAAGAACCAGCTAAGAGGGTAAAGAGAGAAGAACAATCTAAGAGGGTGAAGAGAGAAGAACCAGCTAAGAGAGAAGAACCAGCTAAGAGGGTGAAGAGAGAAGAACCAGCTAAGAGGGTAAAGAGGGAAGAACCAGCTAAGAGGGTGAAGAGAGAAGAACCAGCTAAGAGGGTAAAGAGAGAAGAACCAGCTAAGAGAGAAGAACCAGCTAAGAGGGTAAAGAGAGAAGAACCAGCTAAGAGAGAAGAAACAGCTAAGAGGGTAAAGAGAGAAGAACAAGCTAAGAGGGTAAAGAGAGAAGAACCAGCTAAGAGAGAAGAACCAGCTAGAGGATGACAAGAGAAGAACCAGCTAAGAGGGTAAAGAGAGAAGAACAAGCTAAGAGGGTGAAGAGAGAAGAACCAGCATAGAGGATTAAGAGAGAAGCACCAGCATAGAGGATGAAGAGAGAAGAACCAGCTAAGAGAGAAGAACCAGCTAAGAGGGTTAAGAGAGAAGAACCAGCTAAGAGGGTAAAGAGAGAAGAACCAGCTAAGAGGGTGAAGAGAGAAGAACCAGCTAAGAGGATGAAGAGAGAAAAACCAGCTAAGAGGGTAAAGAGAGAAGAACCAGCTAAGAGAGAAGAACCAGCTAAGAGGGTAAAGAGAGAAGAACCAGCTAAGAGGGTGAAGAGAGAAGAACCAGCTAAGAGAGAAGAACCAGCTAAGAGGGAAGAACCAGCTAAGAGGGTGAAGAGAGAAGAACCAGCTAAGAGAGAAGAACCAGCTAAGAGGGAAGAACCAGCTAAGAGGGTGAAGAGAGAAGATCCAGCTAAGAGAGAAGAACCAGCTAAGAGGGTGAAGAGAGATGAACCAGCTAAGAGGGTAAAGAGAGAAGAACCAGCTAAGAGGATGAAGAGAGAAGAACCAGCTAAGAGGGTGAAGAGAGAAGAACCAGCTAAGAGGGTAAAGAGAGAAGAAGCAGCTAAGAGGGTGAAGAGGAGAACCAGCTAAGAGGGTAAAGAGAGAAGAACCAGCTAAGAGAGAAGAACCAGCTAGAGGATGAAGAGAGATGAACCAGCTAAGAGGGTGAAGAGAGAAGAACCAGCTAAGAGGGTGAAGAGAGAAGAACCAGCTAAGAGAGAAGAACCAGCTAGAGGATGAAGAGAGATGAACCAGCTAAGAGGGTAAAGAGAGAAGAACAAGCTAAGAGGGTGAAGAGAGAAGAACCAGCATAGAGGGTGAAGAGAGAAGAACCAGCTAAGAGAGAAGAACCAGCTAAGAGGGTAAAGAGAGAAGAACAAGCATATAGGGTTAATAAAGAAGAACCAGCTCAAAGGATAAAGAGAGAAGAACCAGCTAAGAGGGGAAAGAGAGAAGAACCAGCTAAGAGGGTAAAGAGAGAAGAACAAGCTAAGAGAGAAGAACCAGCTAAGAGGGTGAAGAGAGAAGAACAATCTAAGAGGGTGAAGAGAGAAGAACCAGCTAAGAGGATGAAGAGAGAAGAACCAGCTAAGAGGGAAGAACCAGCTAAGAGGGTGAAGAGAGAAGAACAATCTAAGAGGGTGAAGAGAGAAGAACCAGCTAAGAGGATGAAGAGAGAAGAACCAGCTAAGAGGGAAGAACCAGCTAGAGGATGAAAAGAGAAGAACCAGCTAAGAGAGAATAACCAGCTAAGAGGGTGAAGAGAGAAGAACCAGCTAAGAGAGAAGAACCAGCTAAGAGGGTGAAGAGAGAAGAACCATCTAAGAGGGTGAAGAGAGAAGAACCAGCTAAGAGGGAAGAACCAGCTAAGAGGGTGAAGAGAGAAGAACCAGCTAAGAGGGTAAAGAGAGAAGAACCAGCTAAGAGGGTGAAGAGAGAAGAACAAGCTAAGAGGGTGAAGAGAGAAGAACAAGCTAAGAGAGAAGAACCAGCTAGAGGATGAAAAGAGAAGAACCAGCTAAGAGGGTGAAGAGAGAAGAACCAGCTAAGAGGGTGAAGAGAGAAGAACAAGCTAAGAGAGAAGAACCAGCTAAGAGGATGAAGAGAGAAGAACCAGCTAAGAGGATGACGAGAGAAGAACCAGCTAAGAGAGAAGATCCAGCTAAGAGGAAGAAGAGAGAAGAACCAGCTAAGAGAGAAGAACCAGCTAAGAGGGTGAAGAGAGAAGAACAAGCTAAGAGAGAAGAACCAGCTAAGAGGATGAAGAGAGAAGAACCAGCTAAGAGGGTGAAGAGAGAAGAACCAGCTAAGAGAGAAGAACCAGCTAGAGGATGAAAAGAGAAGAACCAGCTAAGAGAGAAGAACCAGCTAGAGGATGATGAGAGAAGAACCAGCTAAGAGGGTGAAGAGAAGAAGAACCAGCTAAGAGGGTGAAGAGAGAAGAACCAGCTAAGAGGGTAAAGAGAGAAGAACCAGCTAAGAGGGTGAAGAGAGAAGAACCAGCTAAGAGGGTGAAGAGAGAAGAACCAGCTAAGAGGATGAAGAGAAGAACCAGCTAAGAGAGAAGGACCAGCTAAGAGGGTGAAGAGAGAAGAACCAGCTAAGAGGGTGAAGAGAGAAGAACCAGCTAAGAGGGTGAAGAGAGAAGAACCAGCTAAGAGAGAAGAACCAGCTAAGAGGGTGAAGAGAGAAGAACCAGCTAAGAGGATGAAGAGAAGAACCAGCTAAGAGAGAAGAACCAGCTAAGAGGGTGAAGAGAGATGAACCAGCTAAGAGGGTGAAGAGAGAAGAACCAGCTAAGAGGGTGAAGAGAGAAGAACCAGCTAAGAGGGTGAAGAGAGAAGAACCAGCTAAGAGGGTGAAGAGAGAAGAACCAGCTAACTGAGAAGAACCAGCTAAGAGGGTAAAGAGAGAAGAACCAGCATTTAGGGTTAATAAAGAAGAACCAGCTAAGAGAGAAGAACCAGCTAAGAGGGTAAAGAGAGAAGAACCAGCTAAGAGGGTAAAGAGAGAAGAACCAGCTAAGAGGATGAAGAGAAGAACCAGCTAAGAGAGAAGAACCAGCTAAGAGGGTGAAGAGAGATGAACCAGCTAAGAGGGTGAAGAGAGAAGAACCAGCTAAGAGGGTGAAGAGAGAAGAACCAGCTAAGAGGGTGAAGAGAGAAGAACCAGCTAAGAGGGTGAAGAGAGAAGAACCAGCTAACTGAGAAGAACCAGCTAAGAGGGTAAAGAGAGAAGAACAAGCTAAGAGGGTAAAGAGAGAAGAACCAGCTAGAGGATGAAGCGAGAAGAACCAGCTAAGAGGGTAAAGAGAGAAGAACCAGCTAAGAGGGTAAAGAGAGAAGAACCAGCTAAGAGGGTAAAGAGAGAAGAACAAGCTAAGAGGGTAAAGAGAGAAGAACCAGCTAAGAGAGAAGAACCAGCTAGAGGATGAAAAGAGAAGAACCAGCTAAGCGGGTAAAGAGAGAAGAACAAGCTAAGAGGGTGAAGAGAGAAGAACCAGCATAGAGGATTAAGAGAGAAGCACCAGCATAGAGGATGAAGAGAGAAGAACCAGCTAAGAGAGAAAAACCAGCTAAGAGGGTAAAGAGAGAAGAACCAGCATTTAGGGTTAATAAAGAAGAACCAGCTAAGAGGGTGAAGAGAGAAGAACCAGCTAAGAGAGAAGAACCAGCTAAGAGGGTGAAGAGAGAAGAACCAGCTAAGAGGATGAAGAGAAGAACCAGCTAAGAGAGAAGAACCAGCTAAGAGGGTGAAGAGAGATGAACCAGCTAAGAGGGTGAAGAGAGAAGAACCAGCTAAGAGGGTGAAGAGAGAAGAACCAGCTAAGAGGGTGAAGAGAGAAGAACCAGCTAAGAGGATGAAGAGAGAAGAACAATCTAGAGGATGAAGAGAGAAAAAACAGCTAAGAGGGTAAAGAGAGAAGAACCAGCTAAGAGGGTAAGGAGAGAAGAACCAGCTAAGAGAGAAGAACCAGCTAAGAGGGTAAAGAGAGAAGAACAATCTAAGAGGGTGAAGAGAGAAGAACCAGCTAAGAGAGAAGAACCAGCTAAGAGGGAAGAACCAGCTAAGAGGGTGAAGAGAGAAGAACCAGCTAAGAGAGAAGAACCAGCTAAGAGGGTGAAGAGAGAAGAACAATCTGAGAGGGTAAAGAGAGAAGAACCAGCTAAGAGGATGAAGAGAGAAGAACCAGCTAAGAGGGTAAAGAGAGAAGAACCAGCTAAGAGAGAAGAACCAGCTAAGAGGGTAAAGAGAGAAGAACCAGCTAAGAGAGAAGAACCAGCTAAGAGGGTAAAGAGAGAAGAACCAGCTAAGAGGGTAAAGAGAGAAGAACAAGCTAAGAGGGTAAAGAGAGAAGAACCAGCTAAGAGAGAAGAACCAGCTAGAGGATGACAAGAGAAGAACCAGCTAAGAGGGTAAAGAGAGAAGAACAAGCTAAGAGGGTGAAGAGAGAAAAACCAGCATAGAGGATTAAGAGAGAAGCACCAGCATAGAGGATGAAGAGAGAAGAACCAGCTAAGAGAGAAGAACCAGCTAAGACGGTAAAGAGAGAAAAAACAGCTAAGAGGGTAAAGAGAGAAGAACCAGCTAAGAGGGTGAAGAGAGAAGAACCAGCTAAGAGGATGAAGAGAGAAGAACAATCTAAGAGGGTGAAGAGAGAAGAACCAGCTAAGAGAGAAGAACCAGCTAAGAGGGTAAAGAGAGAAGAACCAGCTAAGAGAGAAGAACCAGCTAAGAGGGTAAAGAGAGAAGAACAATCTAAGAGGGTGAAGAGAGAAGAACCAGCTAAGAGAGAAGAACCAGCTAAGAGGGTGAAGAGAGAAGAACCAGCTAAGAGGGTAAAGAGGGAAGAACCAGCTAAGAGGGTGAAGAGAGAAGAACCAGCTAAGAGGGTAAAGAGAGAAGAACCAGCTAAGAGAGAAGAACCAGCTAAGAGGGTAAAGAGAGAAGAACCAGCTAAGAGAGAAGAAACAGCTAAGAGGGTAAAGAGAGAAGAACAAGCTAAGAGGGTAAAGAGAGAAGAACCAGCTAAGAGAGAAGAACCAGCTAGAGGATGACAAGAGAAGAACCAGCTAAGAGGGTAAAGAGAGAAGAACAAGCTAAGAGGGTGAAGAGAGAAGAACCAGCATAGAGGATTAAGAGAGAAGCACCAGCATAGAGGATGAAGAGAGAAGAACCAGCTAAGAGAGAAGAACCAGCTAAGAGGGTTAAGAGAGAAGAACCAGCTAAGAGGGTAAAGAGAGAAGAACCAGCTAAGAGGGTGAAGAGAGAAGAACCAGCTAAGAGGATGAAGAGAGAAAAATCAGCTAAGAGGGTAAAGAGAGAAGAACCAGCTAAGAGAGAAGAACCAGCTAAGAGGGTAAAGAGAGAAGAACCAGCTAAGAGGGTGAAGAGAGAAGAACCAGCTAAGAGAGAAGAACCAGCTAAGAGGGAAGAACCAGCTAAGAGGGTGAAGAGAGAAGAACCAGCTAAGAGAGAAGAACCAGCTAAGAGGGAAGAACCAGCTAAGAGGGTGAAGAGAGAAGATCCAGCTAAGAGAGAAGAACCAGCTAAGAGGGTGAAGAGAGATGAACCAGCTAAGAGGGTAAAGAGAGAAGAACCAGCTAAGAGGATGAAGAGAGAAGAACCAGCTAAGAGGGTGAAGAGAGAAGAACCAGCTAAGAGGGTAAAGAGAGAAGAAGCAGCTAAGAGGGTAAAGAGAGAAGAACCAGCTAAGAGAGAAGAACCAGCTAGAGGATGAAGAGAGATGAACCAGCTAAGAGGGTGAAGAGAGAAGAACCAGCTAAGAGGGTGAAGAGAGAAGAACCAGCTAAGAGAGAAGAACCAGCTAGAGGATGAAGAGAGATGAACCAGCTAAGAGGGTAAAGAGAGAAGAACAAGCTAAGAGGGTGAAGAGAGAAGAACCAGCATAGAGGGTGAAGAGAGAAGAACCAGCTAAGAGAGAAGAACCAGCTAAGAGGGTAAAGAGAG
Organism: Salvelinus fontinalis; assembly: GCF_029448725.1. Classification (NCBI taxonomy): domain Eukaryota; kingdom Metazoa; phylum Chordata; class Actinopteri; order Salmoniformes; family Salmonidae; genus Salvelinus; species Salvelinus fontinalis. Next base: position 1,094,076 of record NC_074665.1, on the reverse strand, counting down.
AAGAACAAGCATATAGGGTTAATAAAGAAGAACCAGCTCAAAGGATAAAGAGAGAAGAACCAGCTAAGAGGGGAAAGAGAGAAGAACCAGCTAAGAGGGTAAAGAGAGAAGAACAAGCTAAGAGAGAAGAACCAGCTAAGAGGGTGAAGAGAGAAGAACAATCTAAGAGGGTGAAGAGAGAAGAACCAGCTAAGAGGATGAAGAGAGAAGAACCAGCTAAGAGGGAAGAACCAGCTAAGAGGGTGAAGAGAGAAGAACAATCTAAGAGGGTGAAGAGAGAAGAACCAGCTAAGAGGATGAAGAGAGAAGAACCAGCTAAGAGGGAAGAACCAGCTAGAGGATGAAAAGAGAAGAACCAGCTAAGAGAGAATAACCAGCTAAGAGGGTGAAGAGAGAAGAACCAGCTAAGAGAGAAGAACCAGCTAAGAGGGTGAAGAGAGAAGAACCATCTAAGAGGGTGAAGAGAGAAGAACCAGCTAAGAGGGAAGAACCAGCTAAGAGGGTGAAGAGAGAAGAACCAGCTAAGAGGGTAAAGAGAGAAGAACCAGCTAAGAGGGTGAAGAGAGAAGAACAAGCTAAGAGGGTGAAGAGAGAAGAACAAGCTAAGAGAGAAGAACCAGCTAGAGGATGAAAAGAGAAGAACCAGCTAAGAGGGTGAAGAGAGAAGAACCAGCTAAGAGGGTGAAGAGAGAAGAACAAGCTAAGAGAGAAGAACCAGCTAAGAGGATGAAGAGAGAAGAACCAGCTAAGAGGATGACGAGAGAAGAACCAGCTAAGAGAGAAGATCCAGCTAAGAGGAAGAAGAGAGAAGAACCAGCTAAGAGAGAAGAACCAGCTAAGAGGGTGAAGAGAGAAGAACAAGCTAAGAGAGAAGAACCAGCTAAGAGGATGAAGAGAGAAGAACCAGCTAAGAGGGTGAAGAGAGAAGAACCAGCTAAGAGAGAAGAACCAGCTAGAGGATGAAAAGAGAAGAACCAGCTAAGAGAGAAGAACCAGCTAGAGGATGATGAGAGAAGAACCAGCTAAGAGGGTGAAGAGAAGAAGAACCAGCTAAGAGGGTGAAGAGAGAAGAACCAGCTAAGAGGGTAAAGAGAGAAGAACCAGCTAAGAGGGTGAAGAGAGAAGAACCAGCTAAGAGGGTGAAGAGAGAAGAACCAGCTAAGAGGATGAAGAGAAGAACCAGCTAAGAGAGAAGGACCAGCTAAGAGGGTGAAGAGAGAAGAACCAGCTAAGAGGGTGAAGAGAGAAGAACCAGCTAAGAGGGTGAAGAGAGAAGAACCAGCTAAGAGAGAAGAACCAGCTAAGAGGGTGAAGAGAGAAGAACCAGCTAAGAGGATGAAGAGAAGAACCAGCTAAGAGAGAAGAACCAGCTAAGAGGGTGAAGAGAGATGAACCAGCTAAGAGGGTGAAGAGAGAAGAACCAGCTAAGAGGGTGAAGAGAGAAGAACCAGCTAAGAGGGTGAAGAGAGAAGAACCAGCTAAGAGGGTGAAGAGAGAAGAACCAGCTAACTGAGAAGAACCAGCTAAGAGGGTAAAGAGAGAAGAACCAGCATTTAGGGTTAATAAAGAAGAACCAGCTAAGAGAGAAGAACCAGCTAAGAGGGTAAAGAGAGAAGAACCAGCTAAGAGGGTAAAGAGAGAAGAACCAGCTAGAGGATGAAGCGAGAAGAACCAGCTATGAGGGTAAAGAGAGAAGAACCAGCTAAGAGGGTAAAGAGAGAAGAACCAGCTAAGAGGGTAAAGAGAGAAGAACAAGCTAAGAGGGTAAAGAGAGAAGAACCAGCTAAGAGAGAAGAACCAGCTAGAGGATGAAAAGAGAAGAACCAGCTAAGCGGGTAAAGAGAGAAGAACAAGCTAAGAGGGTGAAGAGAGAAGAACCAGCATAGAGGATTAAGAGAGAAGCACCAGCATAGAGGATGAAGAGAGAAGAACCAGCTAAGAGAGAAAAAACAGCTAAGAGGGTAAAGAGAGAAGAACCAGCATTTAGGGTTAATAAAGAAGAACCAGCTAAGAGGGTGAAGAGAGAAGAACCAGCTAAGAGAGAAGAACCAGCTAAGAGGGTGAAGAGAGAAGAACCAGCTAAGAGGATGAAGAGAAGAACCAGCTAAGAGAGAAGAACCAGCTAAGAGGGTGAAGAGAGATGAACCAGCTAAGAGGGTGAAGAGAGAAGAACCAGCTAAGAGGGTGAAGAGAGAAGAACCAGCTAAGAGGGTGAAGAGAGAAGAACCAGCTAAGAGGATGAAGAGAGAAGAACAATCTAGAGGATGAAGAGAGAAAAAACAGCTAAGAGGGTAAAGAGAGAAGAACCAGCTAAGAGGGTAAAGAGAGAAGAACCAGCTAAGAGAGAAGAACCAGCTAAGAGGGTAAAGAGAGAAGAACAATCTAAGAGGGTGAAGAGAGAAGAACCAGCTAAGAGAGAAGAACCAGCTAAGAGGGAAGAACCAGCTAAGAGGGTGAAGAGAGAAGAACCAGCTAAGAGAGAAGAACCAGCTAAGAGGGTGAAGAGAGAAGAACAATCTGAGAGGGTAAAGAGAGAAGAACCAGCTAAGAGGATGAAGAGAGAAGAACCAGCTAAGAGGGTAAAGAGAGAAGAACCAGCTAAGAGAGAAGAACCAGCTAAGAGGGTAAAGAGAGAAGAACCAGCTGAGAGAAGAACCAGCTAAGAGGGTAAAGAGAGAAGAACCAGCTAAGAGGGTAAAGAGAGAAGAACAAGCTAAGAGGGTAAAGAGAGAAGAACCAGCTAAGAGAGAAGAACCAGCTAGAGGATGACAAGAGAAGAACCAGCTAAGAGGGTAAAGAGAGAAGAACAAGCTAAGAGGGTGAAGAGAGAAAAACCAGCATAGAGGATTAAGAGAGAAGCACCAGCATAGAGGATGAAGAGAGAAGAACCAGCTAAGAGAGAAGAACCAGCTAAGAGGGTAAAGAGAGAAAAAACAGCTAAGAGGGTAAAGAGAGAAGAACCAGCTAAGAGGGTGAAGAGAGAAGAACCAGCTAAGAGGATGAAGAGAGAAGAACAATCTAAGAGGGTGAAGAGAGAAGAACCAGCTAAGAGAGAAGAACCAGCTAAGAGGGTAAAGAGAGAAGAACCAGCTAAGAGAGAAGAACCAGCTAAGAGGGTAAAGAGAGAAGAACAATCTAAGAGGGTGAAGAGAGAAGAACCAGCTAAGAGAGAAGAACCAGCTAAGAGGGTGAAGAGAGAAGAACCAGCTAAGAGGGTAAAGAGGGAAGAACCAGCTAAGAGGGTGAAGAGAGAAGAACCAGCTAAGAGGGTAAAGAGAGAAGAACCAGCTAAGAGAGAAGAACCAGCTAAGAGGGTAAAGAGAGAAGAACCAGCTAAGAGAGAAGAAACAGCTAAGAGGGTAAAGAGAGAAGAACAAGCTAAGAGGGTAAAGAGAGAAGAACCAGCTAAGAGAGAAGAACCAGCTAGAGGATGACAAGAGAAGAACCAGCTAAGAGGGTAAAGAGAGAAGAACAAGCTAAGAGGGTGAAGAGAGAAGAACCAGCATAGAGGATTAAGAGGGAAGCACCAGCATAGAGGATGAAGAGAGAAGAACCAGCTAAGAGAGAAGAACCAGCTAAGAGGGTTAAGAGAGAAGAACCAGCTAAGAGGGTAAAGAGAGAAGAACCAGCTAAGAGGGTGAAGAGAGAAGGACCAGCTAAGAGGATGAAGAGAGAAAAACCAGCTAAGAGGGTAAAGAGAGAAGAACCAGCTAAGAGAGAAGAACCAGCTAAGAGGGTAAAGAGAGAAGAACCAGCTAAGAGGGTGAAGAGAGAAGAACCAGCTAAGAGAGAAGAACCAGCTAAGAGGGAAGAACCAGCTAAGAGGGTGAAGAGAGAAGAACCAGCTAAGAGAGAAGAACCAGCTAAGAGGGAAGAACCAGCTAAGAGGGTGAAGAGAGAAGAACCAGCTAAGAGAGAAGAACCAGCTAAGAGGGAAGAACCAGCTAAGAGGGTGAAGAGAGAAGAACCAGCTAAGAGAGAAGAACCAGCTAAGAGGGTGAAGAGAGAAGAACCAGCTAAGAGAGAAGAACCAGCTAAGAGGGAAGAACCAGCTAAGAGGGTGAAGAGAGAAGAACCAGCTAAGAGAGAAGAACCAGCTAAGAGGATGAAGAGAGAAGAACCAGCTAAGAGGGTGAAGAGAGAAGAACCAGCTAAGAGAGAAGAACCAGCTAGAGGATGAAAAGAGAAGAACCAGCTAAGAGAGAAGAACCAGCTAGAGGATGAAGAGAGAAGAACCAGCTAAGAGGGTGAAGAGAAGAAGAACCAGCTAAGAGGGTGAAGAGAGAAGAACCAGCTAAGAGGGTAAAGAGAGAAGAACCAGCTAAGAGGGTGAAGAGAGAAGAACCAGCTAAGAGGGTGAAGAGAGAAGAACCAGCTAAGAGGATGAAGAGAAGAACCAGCTAAGAGAGAAGGACCAGCTAAGAGGGTGAAGAGAGAAGAACCAGCTAAGAGGGTGAAGAGAGAAGAACCAGCTAAGAGGGTGAAGAGAGAAGAACCAGCTAAGAGAGAAGAACCAGCTAAGAGGGTGAAGAGAGAAGAACCAGCTAAGAGGATGAAGAGAAGAACCAGCTAAGAGAGAAGAACCAGCTAAGAGGGTGAAGAGAGATGAACCAGCTAAGAGGGTGAAGAGAGAAGAACCAGCTAAGAGGGTGAAGAGAGAAGAACCAGCTAAGAGGGTGAAGAGAGAAGAACCAGCTAAGAGGGTGAAGAGAGAAGAACCAGCTAACTGAGAAGAACCAGCTAAGAGGGTAAAGAGAGAAGAACAAGCTAAGAGGGTAAAGAGAGAAGAACCAGCTAAGAGGGTGAAGAGAGAAGAACCAGCTAAGAGGGTGAAGAGAGAAGAACCAGCTAAGAGAGAAGAACCAGCTAAGAGGGTAAAGAGAGAAGAACCAGCTAAGAGAGAAGAACCAGCTAAGAGGGTGAAGAGAGAAGAACCAGCTAAGAGGGTAAAGAGGGAAGAACCAGCTAAGAGGGTGAAGAGAGAAGAACCAGCTAAGAGGGTAAAGAGGGAAGAACCAGCTAAGAGGGTGAAGAGAGAAGAACCAGCTAAGAGGGTAAAGAGAGAAGAACCAGCTAAGAGAGAAGAACCAGCTAAGAGGGTAAAGAGAGAAGAACCAGCTAAGAGAGAAGAAACAGCTAAGAGGGTAAAGAGAGAAGAACAAGCTAAGAGGGTAAAGAGAGAAGAACCAGCTAAGAGAGAAGAACCAGCTAGAGGATGACAAGAGAAGAACCAGCTAAGAGGGTAAAGAGAGAAGAACAAGCTAAGAGGGTGAAGAGAGAAGAACCAGCATAGAGGATTAAGAGGGAAGCACCAGCATAGAGGATGAAGAGAGAAGAACCAGCTAAGAGAGAAGAACCAGCTAAGAGGGTTAAGAGAGAAGAACCAGCTAAGAGGGTAAAGAGAGAAGAACCAGCTAAGAGGGTGAAGAGAGAAGGACCAGCTAAGAGGATGAAGAGAGAAAAACCAGCTAAGAGGGTAAAGAGAGAAGAACCAGCTAAGAGAGAAGAACCAGCTAAGAGGGTAAAGAGAGAAGAACCAGCTAAGAGGGTGAAGAGAGAAGAACCAGCTAAGAGAGAAGAACCAGCTAAGAGGGAAGAACCAGCTAAGAGGGTGAAGAGAGAAGAACCAGCTAAGAGAGAAGAACCAGCTAAGAGGGAAGAACCAGCTAAGAGGGTGAAGAGAGAAGAACCAGCTAAGAGAGAAGAACCAGCTAAGAGGGAAGAACCAGCTAAGAGGGTGAAGAGAGAAGAACCAGCTAAGAGAGAAGAACCAGCTAAGAGGGTGAAGAGAGAAGAACCAGCTAAGAGAGAAGAACCAGCTAAGAGGGAAGAACCAGCTAAGAGGGTGAAGAGAGAAGAACCAGCTAAGAGAGAAGAACCAGCTAAGAGGATGAAGAGAGAAGAACCAGCTAAGAGGGTGAAGAGAGAAGAACCAGCTAAGAGAGAAGAACCAGCTAGAGGATGAAAAGAGAAGAACCAGCTAAGAGAGAAGAACCAGCTAGAGGATGAAGAGAGAAGAACCAGCTAAGAGGGTGAAGAGAAGAAGAACCAGCTAAGAGGGTGAAGAGAGAAGAACCAGCTAAGAGGGTAAAGAGAGAAGAACCAGCTAAGAGGGTGAAGAGAGAAGAACCAGCTAAGAGGGTGAAGAGAGAAGAACCAGCTAAGAGGATGAAGAGAAGAACCAGCTAAGAGAGAAGGACCAGCTAAGAGGGTGAAGAGAGAAGAACCAGCTAAGAGGGTGAAGAGAGAAGAACCAGCTAAGAGGGTGAAGAGAGAAGAACCAGCTAAGAGAGAAGAACCAGCTAAGAGGGTGAAGAGAGAAGAACCAGCTAAGAGGATGAAGAGAAGAACCAGCTAAGAGAGAAGAACCAGCTAAGAGGGTGAAGAGAGATGAACCAGCTAAGAGGGTGAAGAGAGAAGAACCAGCTAAGAGGGTGAAGAGAGAAGAACCAGCTAAGAGGGTGAAGAGAGAAGAACCAGCTAAGAGGGTGAAGAGAGAAGAACCAGCTAACTGAGAAGAACCAGCTAAGAGGGTAAAGAGAGAAGAACAAGCTAAGAGGGTAAAGAGAGAAGAACCAGCTAAGAGGGTGAAGAGAGAAGAACCAGCTAAGAGGGTGAAGAGAGAAGAACCAGCTAAGAGAGAAGAACCAGCTAAGAGGGTAAAGAGAGAAGAACCAGCTAAGAGGGTAAAGAGAGAAGAACCAGCTAGAGGATGAAGCGAGAAGAACCAGCTAAGAGGGTAAAGAAAGAAGAACCAGCTAAGAGGGTAAAGAGCGAAGAACCAGCTAAGAGGGTAAAGAGAGAAGAACAAGCTAAGAGGGTAAAGAGAGAAGAACCAGCTAAGAGAGAAGAACCAGCTAGAGGATGAAAAGAGAAGAACCAGCTAAGCGGGTAAAGAGAGAAGAACAAGCTAAGAGGGTGAAGAGAGAAGAACCAGCATAGAGGATTAAGATAGAAGCACCAGCATAGAGGATGAAGAGAGAAGAACCAGCTAAGAGAGAAATACCAGCTAAGAGGGTAAAGAGAGAAGAACCAGCATTTAGGGTTAATAAAGAAGAACCAGCTAAGAGGGTGAAGAGAGAAGAACCAGCTAAGAGAGAAGAACCAGCTAAGAGGGTGAAGAGAGAAGAACCAGCTAAGAGGATGAAGAGAAGAACCAGCTAAGAGAGAAGAACCAGCTAAGAGGGTGAAGAGAGATGAACCAGCTAAGAGGGTGAAGAGAGAAGAACCAGCTAAGAGGGTGAAGAGAGAAGAACCAGCTAAGAGGGTGAAGAGAGAAGAACCAGCTAAGAGGATGAAGAGAGAAGAACAATCTAGAGGATGAAGAGAGAAAAAACAGCTAAGAGGGTAAAGAGAGAAGAACCAGCTAAGAGGGTAAAGAGAGAAGAACCAGCTAAGAGAGAAGAACCAGCTAAGAGGGTAAAGAGAGAAGAACAATCTAAGAGGGTGAAGAGAGAAGAACCAGCTAAGAGAGAAGAACCAGCTAAGAGGGAAGAACCAGCTAAGAGGGTGAAGAGAGAAGAACCAGCTAAGAGAGAAGAACCAGCTAAGAGGGTGAAGAGAGAAGAACAATCTGAGAGGGTAAAGAGAGAAGAACCAGCTAAGAGGATGAAGAGAGAAGAACCAGCTAAGAGGGTAAAGAGAGAAGAACCAGCTAAGAGAGAAGAACCAGCTAAGAGGGTAAAGAGAGAAGAACCAGCTAAGAGAGAAGAACCAGCTAAGAGGGTAAAGAGAGAAGAACCAGCTAAGAGGGTAAAGAGAGAAGAACAAGCTAAGAGGGTAAAGAGAGAAGAACCAGCTAAGAGAGAAGAACCAGCTAGAGGATGACAAGAGAAGAACCAGCTAAGAGGGTAAAGAGAGAAGAACCAGCTAAGAGAGAAGAACCAGCTAAGAGGGTAAAGAGAGAAGAACCAGCTAAGAGAGAAGAACCAGCTAAGAGGGTAAAGAGAGAAGAACCAGCTAAGAGGGTAAAGAGAGAAGAACAAGCTAAGAGGGTGAAGAGAGAAAAACCAGCATAGAGGATTAAGAGAGAAGCACCAGCATAGAGGATGAAGAGAGAAGAACCAGCTAAGAGAGAAGAACCAGCTAAGAGGGTAAAGAGAGAAAAAACAGCTAAGAGGGTAAAGAGAGAAGAACCAGCTAAGAGGGTGAAGAGAGAAGAACCAGCTAAGAGGATGAAGAGAGAAGAACAATCTAAGAGGGTGAAGAGAGAAGAACCAGCTAAGAGAGAAGAACCAGCTAAGAGGGTAAAGAGAGAAGAACCAGCTAAGAGAGAAGAACCAGCTAAGAGGGTAAAGAGAGAAGAACAATCTAAGAGGGTGAAGAGAGAAGAACCAGCTAAGAGAGAAGAACCAGCTAAGAGGGTGAAGAGAGAAGAACCAGCTAAGAGGGTAAAGAGGGAAGAACCAGCTAAGAGGGTGAAGAGAGAAGAACCAGATAAGAGGGTAAAGAGAGAAGAACCAGCTAAGAGAGAAGAACCAGCTAAGAGGGTAAAGAGAGAAGAACCAGCTAAGAGAGAAGAAACAGCTAAGAGGGTAAAGAGAGAAGAACAAGCTAAGAGGGTAAAGAGAGAAGAACCAGCTAAGAGAGAAGAACCAGCTAGAGGATGACAAGAGAAGAACCAGCTAAGAGGGTAAAGAGAGAAGAACAAGCTAAGAGGGTGAAGAGAGAAGAACCAGCATAGAGGATTAAGAGGGAAGCACCAGCATAGAGGATGAAGAGAGAAGAACCAGCTAAGAGAGAAGAACCAGCTAAGAGGGTTAAGAGAGAAGAACCAGCTAAGAGGGTAAAGAGAGAAGAACCAGCTAAGAGGGTGAAGAGAGAAGGACCAGCTAAGAGGATGAAGAGAGAAAAACCAGCTAAGAGGGTAAAGAGAGAAGAACCAGCTAAGAGAGAAGAACCAGCTAAGAGGGTAAAGAGAGAAGAACCAGCTAAGAGGGTGAAGAGAGAAGAACCAGCTAAGAGAGAAGAACCAGCTAAGAGGGAAGAACCAGCTAAGAGGGTGAAGAGAGAAGAACCAGCTAAGAGAGAAGAACCAGCTAAGAGGGAAGAACCAGCTAAGAGGGTGAAGAGAGAAGAACCAGCTAAGAGAGAAGAACCAGCTAAGAGGGTGAAGAGAGATGAACCAGCTAAGAGGGTAAAGAGAGAAGAACCAGCTAAGAGGATGAAGAGAGAAGAACCAGCTAAGAGGGTGAAGAGAGAAGAACCAGCTAAGAGGGTAAAGAGAGAAGAAGCAGCTAAGAGGGTGAAGAGGAGAACCAGCTAAGAGGGTAAAGAGAGAAGAACCAGCTAAGAGAGAAGAACCAGCTAGAGGATGAAGAGAGATGAACCAGCTAAGAGGGTGAAGAGAGAAGAACCAGCTAAGAGGGTGAAGAGAGAAGAACCAGCTAAGAGAGAAGAACCAGCTAGAGGATGAAGAGAGATGAACCAGCTAAGAGGGTAAAGAGAGAAGAACAAGCTAAGAGGGTGAAGAGAGAAGAACCAGCATAGAGGGTGAAGAGAGAAGAACCAGCTAAGAGAGAAGAACCAGCTAAGAGGGTAAAGAGAGAAGAACAAGCATATAGGGTTAATAAAGAAGAACCAGCTCAAAGGATAAAGAGAGACGAACCAGCTAAGAGGGTAAAGAGAGAAGAACCAGCTAAGAGGGTAAAGAGAGAAGAACAAGCTAAGAGAGAAGAACCAGCTAAGAGGGTGAAGAGAGAAGAACAATCTAAGAGGGTGAAGAGAGAAGAACCAGCTAAGAGGATGAAGAGAGAAGAACCAGCTAAGAGGGAAGAACCAGCTAAGAGGGTGAAGAGAGAAGAACAATCTAAGAGGGTGAAGAGAGAAGAACCAGCTAAGAGGATGAAGAGAGAAGAACCAGCTAAGAGGGAAGAACCAGCTAGAGGATGAAAAGAGAAGAACCAGCTAAGAGAGAAGAACCAGCTAAGAGGGTGAAGAGAGAAGAACCAGCTAAGAGAGAAGAACCAGCTAAGAGGGTGAAGAGAGAAGAACAATCTAAGAGGGTGAAGAGAGAAGAACCAGCTAAGAGGGAAGAACCAGCTAAGAGGGTGAAGAGAGAAGAACAAGCTAAGAGGGTAAAGAGAGAAGAACCAGCTAAGAGGGTGAAGAGAGAAGAACAATCTAAGAGGGTGAATAGAGAAGAACCAGCTAAGAGGGAAGAACCAGCTAAGAGGGTGAAGAGAGAAGAACAAGCTAAGAGGGTAAAGAGAGAAGAACCAGCTAAGAGGGTGAAGAGAGAAGAACAAGCTAAGAGGGTGAAGAGAGAAGAACAAGCTAAGAGAGAAGAACCAGCTAGAGGATGAAAAGAGAAGAACCAGCTAAGAGGGTGAAGAGAGAAGAACCAGCTAAGAGGGTGAAGAGAGAAGAACAAGCTAAGAGAGAAGAACCAGCTAAGAGGATGAAGAGAGAAGAACCAGCTAAGAGGATGACGAGAGAAGAAAAAGCTAAGAGAGAAGATCCAGCTAAGAGGAAGAAGAGAGAAGAACCAGCTAAGAGAGAAGAACCAGCTAAGAGGGTGAAGAGAGAAGAACAAGCTAAGAGAGAAGAACCAGCTAAGAGGATGAAGAGAGAAGAACCAGCTAAGAGGGTGAAGAGAGAAGAACCAGCTAAGAGAGAAGAACCAGCTAGAGGATGAAAAGAGAAGAACCAGCTAAGAGAGAAGAACCAGCTAGAGGATGAAGAGAGAAGAACCAGCTAAGAGGGTGAAGAGAAGAAGAACCAGCTAAGAGGGTGAAGAGAGAAGAACCAGCTAAGAGGGTAAAGAGAGAAGAACCAGCTAAGAGGGTGAAGAGAGAAGAACCAGCTAAGAGGGTGAAGAGAGAAGAACCAGCTAAGAGGATGAAGAGAAAAACCAGCTAAGAGAGAAGAACCAGCTAAGAGGGTGAAGAGAGAAGAACCAGCTAAGAGGGTGAAGAGAGAAGAACCAGCTAAGAGGGTGAAGAGAGAAGAACCAGCTAAGAGAGAAGAACCAGCTAAGAGGGTGAAGAGAGAAGAACCAGCTAAGAGGATGAAGAGAAGAACCAGCTAAGAGAGAAGAACCAGCTAAGAGGGTGAAGAGAGATGAACCAGCTAAGAGGGTGAAGAGAGAAGAACCAGCTAAGAGGGTGAAGAGAGAAGAACCAGCTAAGAGGGTGAAGAGAGAAGAACCAGCTAAGAGGGTGAAGAGAGAAGAACCAGCTAACTGAGAAGAACCAGCTAAGAGAGAAGAACCAGCTAAGAGGATGAAGAGAGAAGAACGAGCTAAGAGGATGAAGAGAAGAACCAGCTAAGAGAGAAGAACCAGCTAAGAGAGAAGAACCAGCTAAGAGGATGAAGAGAGAAGAACGAGCTAAGAGAGAAGAACCAGCTAAGAGGGTGAAGAGAGAAGAACCAGCTAAGAGGATGAAGAGAAGAACCAGCTAAGAGAGAAGAACCAGCTAAGAGGGTAAAGAGAAGAAGAACCAGCTAAGAGGGTAAAGAGAGAAGAACCAGCTAAGAGGGTAAAGAGAGAAGAACCAGCTAAGAGGGTAAAGAGAGAAGAACCAGCTAAGAGGGTAAAGAGAGAAGAACCAGCTAAGAGGGTAAAGAGAGAAGAACCAGCTAAGAGGGTAAAGAGAGAAGAACCAGCTAAGAGGGTAAAGAGAGAAGAACCAGCTAAGAGGGTAAAGAGAGAAGAACCAGCTAAGAGGGTAAAGAGAGAAGAACCAGCTAAGAGGGTAAAGAGAGAAGAACCAGCTAAGAGAGAAGAACCAGCTAAGAGGGTAAAGAGAAGAAGAACCAGCTAAGAGGGTAAAGAGAGAAGAACCAGCTAAGAGGGTAAAGAGAGAAGAACCAGCTAAGAGGGTAAAGAGAGAAGAACCAGCTAAGAGGGTAAAGAGAGAAGAACCAGCTAAGAGGGTAAAGAGAGAAGAACCAGCTAAGAGGGTAAAGAGAGAAGAACCAGCTAAGAGGGTAAAGAGAGAAGAACCAGCTAAGAGTGTAAAGAGAGAAGAACCAGCTAAGAGGGTAAAGAGAGAAGAACCAGCTAAGAGAGAAGAACCAGCTAAGAGGGTGAAGAGAAGAAGAACCAGCTAAGCGGGTGAAGAGAAGAACCAGCTAAGAGGATGAAGAGAGAAGAACCAGCTAAGAGGGTGAAGAGAAGAACCAGCTAAGAGAGAAGAACCAGCTAAGAGGAGGAAGAGAGAAGAACCAGCTAAGAGGGTGAACAGCAGCACTTCAAAGACATTCTCTTTATCTCAACAGAGCACTGAATACCAATATGGAAATGAAACCGAGGAGGGGAGAGGAGAGACAGATAGTGTCTGACAGGTGAACAGGACATTCTGTATGACTGACAGTGTAGCTGTGCTAATGAGGATTGAGCATGTTCATGTCAGAAACCTCCTCCTCTCCTCCTCTCAGCTGGTCAGTCGAGTCTAGTGAGGACACATCTCTCCAACTCATACATTTCCAGATGGCCTGGTGCTCTCTCAGTGTGAGTGCTTTAATAAGCTTTCAGTCTCATCGAGGGAGCATTAGCTGACATTAATGACAGACATACTAGCTACATGTCCATTGTGTGTGTTTGTGCAATACTTACTCCTGAGGTTAGCTCCCCCCTGTCCCGGCATGCGCGGTGGCAGGGTGGCGTGATACGGTGGCGTGGTGGAGAACAGGATGTCATTGGGCAGCGCCTGGTCCAGCATGGAACTATGGGAGGAGGCGTAGGACGAGCCCCTCCTGTTGCTGCTACACACACTCTCGTCTGATAGGGTACGGTACAGGGAGCGCCGTGGTGATAGGCTGCCCGTCGCAGACATCTGGGGGGGGGGGGCAGAACACGTCAACATTCACAACCAGAGCAGATGACCGTCTGTTCCGTCCTTTGCACCTCTAGATATTCTAATAGGGTAGTCTAATAGGGTAGTCTAATAGGGTAGTCTAATAGGGTAGTCTAATAGGGTAGTCTAATAGGGTAGTCTAATAGGGTAGTCTAATAGGGTGGTCTAATAGGGGTAGTCTAATAGGGTAGTCTAATAGGGTAGTCTAATAGGGTGGTCTAATAGGGTAGTCTAATAGGGTAGTCTAATAGGGTAGTCTAATAGGGTAGTCTAATAGGGTAGTCTAATAGGGGTAGTCTAATAGGGGTAGTCTAATAGGGTAGTCTAATAGGGTAGTCTAATAGGGGTAGTCTAATAGGGTAGTCTAATAGGGGTAGTCTAATAGGGCAGTCTAATAGGGGAGGTCTAATAGGGTAGTCTAATAGGGGTAGTCTAATAGGGTAGTCTAATAGGGTAGTCTAATAGGGGTAGTCTAATAGGGTAGTCTAATAGGGGTAGTCTAATAGGGGTAGTCTAATAGGGGTAGTCTAATAGGGTAGTCTAATAGGGTAGTCTAATAGGGTAGTCTAATAGGGTAGTCTAATAGGGTAGTCTAATAGGGGTAGTCTAATAGGGGTAGTCTAATAGGGTAGTCTAATAGGGAAGTCTAATAGGGGTAGTCTAATAGGGTAGTCTAATAGGGGTAGTCTAATAGGGGTAGTCAAATAGGGGTAGTCTAATAGGGGTAGTCTAATAGGGGTAGTCTAATAGGGGTAGTCTAATAGGGGTAGTCTAATAGGGGTAGTCTAATAGGGTAGTCTAATAGGGTGGTCTAATAGGGGTAGTCTAATAGGGTAGTCTAATAGGGTAGTCTAATAGGGTAGTCTAATAGGGGTAGTCTAATAGGGTAGTCTAATAGGGTAGTCTAATAGGGTGGTCTAATAGGGTAGTCTAATAGGGTAGTCTAATAGAGTGGTCTAATAGGGTAGTCTAATAGGGTAGTCTAATAGGGTGGTCTAATAGGGTGGTCTAATAGGGTGGTCTAATAGGGTAGTCTAATAGGGTGGTCTAATAGGGTGGTCTAATAGGGTAGTCTAATAGGGTAGTCTAATAGGGTGGTCTAATAGGGTAGTCTAATAGGGTAGTCTAATAGGGTAGTCTAATAGGATAGTCTAATAGGGTAGTCTAATAGGGTGGTCTAATAGGGTGGTCTAATAGGGTAGTCTAATAGAGTGGTCTAATAGGGTAGTCTAATAGGGTAGTCTAATAGGGTAGTCTAATAGGGTAGTCTAATAGGGTAGTCTAATAGGGTGGTCTAATAGGGTAGTCTAATAGGGTAGTCTAATAGGGTAGTCTAATAGGGTAGTCTAATAGGGTAGTCTAATAGGGTAGTCTAATAGGGTGGTCTAATAGGGTGGTCTAATAGGGTGGTCTAATAGTGTAGTCTAATAGGGTAGTCTAATAGGGTAGTCTAATAGGGTAGTCTAATAGGGTGGTCTAATAGGGTAGTCTAATAGGGTGGTCTAATAGGGTGGTCTAATTGGGTAGTCTAATAGGGTAGTCTAATAGGGTAGTCTAATAGGGTAGTCTAATAGGGTATTCTAATAGGGTGGTCTAATAGGGTAGTCTAATAGGGTAGTCTAATAGGGTAGTCTAATAGGGTGGTCTAATAGGGTAGTCTAATAGGGTGGTCTAATAGGGTAGTCTAATAGGGTAGTCTAATAGGGTAGTCTAATAGGATGGTCTAATAGGGTGGTCTAATAGGGTGGTCTAATAGGGTGGTCTAATAGGGTAGTCTAATAGAGTGGTCTAATAGGGTAGTCTAATAGGGTAGTCTAATAGGGTAGTCTAATAGGGTAGTCTAATAGGGTAGTCTAATAGGGTGGTCTAATAGGGTAGTCTAATAGGGTAGTCTAATAGGGTAGTCTAATAGGGTAGTCTAATAGGGTAGTCTAATAGGGTGGTCTAATAGGGTAGTCTAATAGGGTGGTCTAATAGGGTGGTCTAATAGGGTAGTCTAATAGGGTAGTCTAATAGGGTGGTCTAATAGGGTAGTCTAATAGAGTAGTCTAATAGGGTAGTCTAATAGGGTAGTCTAATAGGGTGGTCTAATAGGGTAGTCTAATAGGGTAGTCTAATAGGGTGGTCTAATAGGGTAGTCTAATAGGGTAGTCTAATAGGGTGGTCTAATAGGGTGGTCTAATAGGGTAGTCTAATAGGGTAGTCTAATAGGGTAGACTAATAGGGTAGTCTAATAGGGTAGTCTAATAGGGTAGTCTAATAGGGTAGTCTAATAGGGTAGTCTAATAGGGTGGTCTAATAGGGTAGTCTAATAGGGTAGTCTAATAGGGTAGTCTAATAGGGTAGTCTAATAGGGTAGTTTAATAGGGTAGTCTAATAGGGTAGTCTAATAGGGTGGTCTAATAGGGTAGTCTAATAGGGTAGTCTAATAGGGTAGTCTAATAGGGTAGTCTAATAGGGTAGTCTAATAGGGTAGTCTAATAGGGTGGTCTAATAGGGTAGTCTAATAGGGTTGTCTAATAGGGTAGTCTAATAGGGTAGTCTAATAGGGTAGTCTAATAGGGTAGTCTAATAGGGTAGTCTAATAGGGTAGTCTAATAGGGTGGTTTAATAGGGTTGTCTTGACGTTGGCCTGTGGGTAAGGTAAATACCTTTCTCCCTTCCCTCTCTCTCTGACTCTACTGAGGGACTCTTGAATAGCCTTTGTTAAACATAGAGAGTCTGGGAACATCAAACAAGTGGAGGGAAAGGAACCATATTTCGGTAATAGAACCAGTTGAAAATATGCATTGGTGCTTAATGAATAGGATTTCAGTTCGGTTGTCATCTGAGACATTATGACTGATGACAGGACGACCTGAATCTGGGAAAGTCTACACATTATAGTTATAAGATTCACATGGAGATGTTGTGCAATTCAAATGTTTAAATATGAAACTTTGTGAAAAGATTAAATGTAATTTTAGCTTCTAAATGAGAGAATTGGGTTTTCATAAGGTTAGAGCTCTGCTCAATCAGTGGCCCCTGTGAAGAGACATGGGCTATAAACTATGAAACACACCCTTCTCTCCCTCCACTATATAAGCCCTTGACGAAAATGTAACCTCCTGTTCCGGGTACATTAGGATGACGATCTGATGTCAGAAGGATTCAGATAATAACTACAGAACGAAGCCAACCTCAGCGTGAGCTTTGGTGGCGAATGGTATGAACTTTGAACTCATATTCGCTACAGAAGTGATACCTCCTAGCCGTTGAGTTAGTAGTGGCCGCTGTAAACGTGGGCTAGGAGAGGACGGACAGAGTATCCCGTCTACCACACAGCGACGACACTACAACGTATCCCGTTCACCACCAGAGACACTCTTCAAAGGACAAAGGACTCTGTTGGGCAACACGGCCTTCCATCTACCACCAACCTATTGAATCTCAGCTCAGAGTAAATATTTATTGCATTTTCCTTTCCAAATGTGCAGTAATTTAGAATGCATAAGATTCTGTATTTACGATAGAGTAGCTGCCTACGGCCCGATAGAGACATCGCTTCTCCCTTTGTTCTTCAGTCTTCCCGCTCTTTCACTCAAACCCAGCCCCCTTTTCTTTTGTGTAACCAGCTGTCATATCTGTTCCGTCCGCTAGGGACGTTTTCCTTTATGACATCATTTGTAATCAAGGTATGACTCATTCTGTGTATATGTAATTCTGTGTGATTAGTTAGGTATTTAGTAAATAAATAATTAAACCAATTTTGTATTGCTGATTCAACTTGTTAGCCAGGGTTCGTGAAAATAACCAAGAATTTACAACTTTCAGATGAGACTGAAATAAGGTGACTATTAATATTGACTGCTATTGATGTAAAATATTACTAGGTCTTTAAGAGTTTATTCGGAAGATAACTGCTCTATAAATATTATTTTGTGGCGCCCCGACTTTCTAGTTAATTACATTTACATGATTAGCTCATCCAGGTAATATTAATTACAGAGAAAGGATTTTATAGAATAGCATGTCATATCACTTAATCCGGCACAGCCAAAGACACGACAGGGTAGTCTAATAGGGTAGTCTAATAGGGTAGTCTAATAGCTCGGTTAGGTGTGATAAATTCCCCAATTTGTGCCACAGTTTATACCAGTGACAGATGCTGGGTCAGTCAGAGTTGAGTCCTGTTGTAAAGTGTAGCCTAACGGCCAAAAAAGGCAATGTATTCGATGCTTATTAAGACCTCTAAAGTTTTACATTTCTAACTGAATATCAAACAATGTGTCTTTAAACTTTTAACATTATAATATAACTCAGCCCTGTGCTTCTGTTAAAGTGTTTACTAAATATCTTATTGATTCTGTGATCACCAAACATCCTCAAACGCAAAATGTAAAGACATTTCACTAATCCGGCTGTTTTTCAACTTTGGGATTGACTAAATGTACTAAATGTATTACAATTGACTTTGAATTAACTGAATGATGAGGATGAAGAAGAGAGTGATCTTCCTCCGTCTCGCGCACCAAAATAAATATACGTTTTTTCTACTTTGTCAGAAGAAGCTGGAACATGTAACACACATATACAGTTTTTGTTCATCGACGTCTTTATGCTTTCGTTGATAAAATAATGATACAAAATAGAAAATACAGATGCTTATTTTAACTACATCAGTGAAGGCAGACCAGCAGAAAGATAAACATTCTCTGAAGGCAAAGAGACGGGCGACAGCTGATGCATTGGTCCAGAGCCACGCGGCATCGGCGGAAGGCTGAGAATGACACGTTGAAGAGGGCGAGGAACGAGATGGAGTCACAATCCATGCCAGGCACACCTGTAAGCTCTGGAACTCCGCCTCCGACAGGCAGAGTCAACACACCTGGTGGGTTCTGGAACTCCGCCTCCGACAGGCAGAGTCAACACACCTGGTGGGTTCTGGAACTCCGCCTCCGACAGGCAGAGTCAACACACCTGGTGGGTTCTGGAACTCCGCCTCCGACAGGCAGAGTCAACACACCTGGTGGGTTCTGGAACTCCGCCTCCGACAGGCAGAGTCAACACACCTGGTGGGTTCTGGAACTCCGCCTCCGACAGGCAGAGTCAACACACCTGGTGGGTTCTGGAACTCCACCTCCGACAGGCAGAGTCAACACACCTGGTGGGTTCTGGAACTCCACCTCCGACAGGCAGAGTCAACACACCTGGTGGGTTCTGGAACTCCACCTCCGACAGGCAGAGTTAACACACCTGGTGGGTTCTGGAACTCCACCTCCGACAGGCAGAGTCAACACACCTGGTGGGTTCTGGAACTCCGCCTCCGACAGGCAGAGTCAACACACCTGGTGGGTTCTGGAACTCCGCCTCCGACAGGCAGAGTCAACAAACCTGTGAGCTCTGGAACTCCACCTCCGACAGGTAGAGTCAACACACCTGTGAGATCTGGAACTCCGACAGGCAGAGTCAACACACCTGTGAGCTCTGGAACTCCACCTCCGACAGGCAGAGTCAACACACCTGGTGGGTTCTGGAACTCCAACTCCGACAGGCAGAGTCAACACACCTGGTGGGTTCTGGAACTCCGCCTCCGACAGGCAGAGTCAACACACCTGGTGGGTTCTGGAACTCCGCCTCCGACAGGCAGAGTCAACACACCTGTGAGCTCTGGCACTCCACCTCCGACAGGTAGAGTCAACACACCTGTGAGCTCTGGAACTCCGACAGGCAGAGTCAACACACCTGTGAGCTCTGGAACTCCGCCTCCGACAGGCAGAGTCAACACACCTGGTGGGTTCTGGAACTCCAACTCCGACAGGCAGAGTCAACACACCTGGTGGGTTCTGGAACTCCGCCTCCGACAGGCAGAGTCAACACACCTGTGAGCTCTGGAACTCCGCCTCCGACAGGCAGAGTCAACACACCTGGTGGGTTCTGGAACTCCACCTCCGACAGGCAGAGTCAACACACCTGGTGGGTTCTGGAACTCCGCCTCCGACAGGCAGAGTTAACACACCTGGTGGGTTCTGGAACTCCGCCTCCGACAGGCAGAGTCAACACACCTGGTGGGTTCTGGAACTCCGCCTCCGACAGGCAGAGTCAACACACCTGGTGGGTTCTGGAACTCCGCCACCGACAGGCAGAGTCAACACACCTGTGAGCTCTGGAACTCCGCCTCCGACAGGCAGAGTCAACACACCTGGTGGGTTCTGGAACTCCACCTCCGACAGGCAGAGTCAACACACCTGGCGGGTTCTGGAACTCCGCCTCCGACAGGTAGAGTCAACACACCTGTGAGCTCTGGAACTCCGCCTCCGACAGGCAGAGTCAACACACCTGGTGGGTTCTGGAACTCCGCCTCCGACAGGCAGAGTCAACACACCTGGTGGGTTCTGGAACTCCACCTCCGACAGGCAGAGTCAACACACCTGGTGGGTTCTGGAACTCCGCCTCCGACAGGCAGAGTCAACACACCTGTGAGCTCTGGAACTCCGCCTCCGACAGGCAGAGTCAACACACCTGGTGGGTTCTGGAACTCCACCTCCGACAGGCAGAGTCAACACACCTGGCGGGTTCTGGAACTCCGCCTCCGACAGGTAGAGTCAACACACCTGTGAGCTCTGGAACTCCGCCTCCGACAGGCAGAGTCAACACACCTGGTGGGTTCTGGAACTCCGCCTCCGACAGGTAGAGTCAACACACCTGTGAGCTCTGGTACTCCGCCTCCGACAGGCAGAGTCAACACACCTGGTGGGTTCTGGAACTCCACCTCCGACAGGTAGAGTCAACACACCTGGTGGGTTCTGGAACTCCGCCTCCGACAGGCAGAGTCAACACACCTGGTGGGTTCTGGAACTCCGCCTCCGACAGGCAGAGTCAACACACCTGGTGGGTTCTGGAACTCCGCCACCGACAGGCAGAGTCAACACACCTGTGAGCTCTGGAACTCCGCCTCCGACAGGCAGAGTCAACACACCTGGTGGGTTCTGGAACTCCACCTCCGACAGGCAGAGTCAACACACCTGGCGGGTTCTGGAACTCCGCCTCCGACAGGTAGAGTCAACACACCTGTGAGCTCTGGAACTCCGCCTCCGACAGGCAGAGTCAACACACCTGGTGGGTTCTGGAACTCCGCCTCCGACAGGCAGAGTCAACACACCTGGTGGGTTCTGGAACTCCGCCTCCGACAGGCAGAGTCAACACACCTGGTGGGTTCTGGAACTCCACCTCCGACAGGCAGAGTCAACACACCTGGTGGGTTCTGGAACTCCGCCTCCGACAGGCAGAGTCAACACACCTGTGAGCTCTGGAACTCCGCCTCCGACAGGCAGAGTCAACACACCTGGTGGGTTCTGGAACTCCACCTCCGACAGGCAGAGTCAACACACCTGGCGGGTTCTGGAACTCCGCCTCCGACAGGTAGAGTCAACACACCTGTGAGCTCTGGAACTCCGCCTCCGACAGGCAGAGTCAACACACCTGGTGGGTTCTGGAACTCCGCCTCCGACAGGTAGAGTCAACACACCTGTGAGCTCTGGTACTCCGCCTCCGACAGGCAGAGTCAACACACCTGGTGGGTTCTGGAACTCCACCTCCGACAGGTAGAGTCAACACACCTGGTGGGTTCTGGAACTCCACCTCCGACAGGCAGAGTCAACACACCTGGTGGGTTCTGGAACTCCACCTCCGACAGGCAGAGTCAACACACCTGGTGGGTTCTGGAACTCCGCCTCCGACAGGCAGAGTCAACACACCTGGTGGGTTCTGGAACTCCACCTCCGACAGGCAGAGTCAACACACCTGGTGGATTCTGGAACTCCGCCTCCGACAGGCAGAGTCAACACACCTGGTGGGTTCTGGAACTCCGCCTCCGACAGGCAGAGTCAACACACCTGGTGGGTTCTGGAACTCCGCCTCCGACAGGCAGAGTCAACACACCTGTGAGCTCTGGAACTCCGCCTCCGACAGGCAGAGTCAACACACCTGTGAGCTCTGGAACTCCGCATCCGACAGGCAGAGTCAACACACCTGTGAGCTCTGGAACTCCGCCTCCGACAGGCAGAGTCAACACACCTGTGAGATCTGGAACTCCGCCTCCGACATGCAGAGTCAACACACCTGTGAGCTCTGGAACTCTACCTCCGACAGGCAGAGTCAACACACCTGTGAGCTCTGGAACTCCGCCTCCGACAGGCAGAGTCAACACACCTGTGAGCTCTGGAACTCCGCCTCCGACAGGCAGAGTCAACACACCTGTGAGCTCTGGAACTCCGCCTCCGACAGGCAGAGTCAACACACCTGTGAGCTCTGGAACTCCGCCTCCGACAGGCAGAGTCAACACACCTGTGAGCTCTGGAACTCCACCTCCGACAGGTAGAGTCAACACACCTGTGAGCTTTGGAACTCCGACAGGCAGAGTCAACACACCTGTGAGCTCTGGAACTCCACCTCCGACAGGCAGAGTCAACACACCTGTGAGCTCTGGAACTCCAACTCCGACAGGCAGAGTCAACACACCTGGTGGGTTCTGGAACTCCGCCTCCGACAGGCAGAGTCAACACACCTGGTGGGTTCTGGAACTCCAACTCCGACAGGTAGAGTCAACACACCTGTGAGCTCTGGAACTCTACCTCCGACATGCAGAGTCAACACACCTGTGAGCTCTGGAACTCTACCTCCGACAGGCAGAGTCAACACACCTGTGAGCTCTGGAACTCCAACTCCGACAGGCAGAGTCAACACACCTGGTGGGTTCTGGAACTCCGCCTCCGACAGGCAGAGTCAACACACCTGGTGGGTTCTGGAACTCCACGTCCGACAGGCAGAGTCAACACACCTGGTGGGTTCTGGAACTCCGCCTCCGACAGGCAGAGTCAACACACCTGGTGGGTTCTGGAACTCCGCCTCCGACAGGCAGAGTCAACACACCTGGTGGGTTCTGGAACTCCACGTCCGACAGGCAGAGTCAACACACCTGGTGGGTTCTGGAACTCCGCCTCCGACAGGCAGAGTCAACACACCTGGTGGGTTCTGGAACTCCACCTCCGACAGGCAGAGTCAACACACCTGGCGGGTTCTGGAACTCCGCCTCCGACAGGTAGAGTCAACACACCTGTGAGCTCTGGAACTCCGCCTCCGACAGGCAGAGTCAACACACCTGGTGGGTTCTGGAACTCCGCCTCCGACAGGCAGAGTCAACACACCTGGTGGGTTCTGGAACTCCGCCTCCGACAGGCAGAGTCAACACACCTGGTGGGTTCTGGAACTCCACCTCCGACAGGCAGAGTCAACACACCTGGTGGGTTCTGGAACTCCGCCTCCGACAGGCAGAGTCAACACACCTGTGAGCTCTGGAACTCCGCCTCCGACAGGCAGAGTCAACACACCTGGTGGGTTCTGGAACTCCACCTCCGACAGGCAGAGTCAACACACCTGGCGGGTTCTGGAACTCCGCCTCCGACAGGTAGAGTCAACACACCTGTGAGCTCTGGAACTCCGCCTCCGACAGGCAGAGTCAACACACCTGGTGGGTTCTGGAACTCCGCCTCCGACAGGTAGAGTCAACACACCTGTGAGCTCTGGTACTCCGCCTCCGACAGGCAGAGTCAACACACCTGGTGGGTTCTGGAACTCCACCTCCGACAGGTAGAGTCAACACACCTGGTGGGTTCTGGAACTCCACCTCCGACAGGCAGAGTCAACACACCTGGTGGGTTCTGGAACTCCACCTCCGACAGGCAGAGTCAACACACCTGGTGGGTTCTGGAACTCCGCCTCCGACAGGCAGAGTCAACACACCTGGTGGGTTCTGGAACTCCGCCTCCGACAGGCAGAGTCAACACACCTGGTGGATTCTGGAACTCCGCCTCCGACAGGCAGAGTCAACACACCTGGTGGGTTCTGGAACTCCGCCTCCGACAGGCAGAGTCAACACACCTGGTGGGTTCTGGAACTCCGCCTCCGACAGGCAGAGTCAACACACCTGGTGGGTTCTGGAACTCCGCCTCCGACAGGCAGAGTCAACACACCTGGTGGGTTCTGGAACTCCGCCTCCGACAGGCAGAGTCAACACACCTGTGAGCTCTGGAACTCCGCCTCCGACAGGCAGAGTCAACACACCTGTGAGCTCTGGAACTCCGCATCCGACAGGCAGAGTCAACACACCTGTGAGCTCTGGAACTCCGCCTCCGACATGCAGAGTCAACACACCTGTGAGCTCTGGAACTCTACCTCCGACAGGCAGAGTCAACACACCTGTGAGCTCTGGAACTCCGCCTCCGACAGGCAGAGTCAACACACCTGTGAGCTCTGGAACTCCGCCTCCGACAGGCAGAGTCAACACACCTGTGAGCTCTGGAACTCCGCCTCCGACAGGCAGAGTCAACACACCTGTGAGCTCTGGAACTCCGCCTCCGACAGGCAGAGTCAACACACCTGTGAGCTCTGGAACTCCACCTCCGACAGGTAGAGTCAACACACCTGTGAGCTTTGGAACTCCGACAGGCAGAGTCAACACACCTGTGAGCTCTGGAACTCCACCTCCGACAGGCAGAGTCAACACACCTGTGAGCTCTGGAACTCCAACTCCGACAGGCAGAGTCAACACACCTGGTGGGTTCTGGAACTCCACGTCCGACAGGCAGAGTCAACACACCTGTGAGCTCTGGAACTCCGCCTCCGACAGGCAGAGTCAACACACCTGGTGGGTTCTGGAACTCCGCCTCCGACAGGCAGAGTCAACACACCTGGTGGGTTCTGGAACTCCAACTCCGACAGGTAGAGTCAACACACCTGTGAGCTCTGGAACTCTACCTCCGACATGCAGAGTCAACACACCTGTGAGCTCTGGAACTCTACCTCCGACAGGCAGAGTCAACACACCTGTGAGCTCTGGAACTCCAACTCCGACAGGCAGAGTCAACACACCTGGTGGGTTCTGGAACTCCGCCTCCGACAGGCAGAGTCAACACACCTGGTGGGTTCTGGAACTCCACGTCCGACAGGCAGAGTCAACACACCTGGTGGGTTCTGGAACTCCGCCTCTGACAGGCAGAGTCAACACACCTGGTGGGTTCTGGAACTCCGCCTCCGACAGGCAGAGTCAACAAACCTGTGAGCTCTGGAACTCCACCTCCGACAGGTAGAGTCAACACACCTGTGAGATCTGGAACTCCGACAGGCAGAGTCAACACACCTGTGAGCTCTGGAACTCCACCTCCGACAGGCAGAGTCAACACACCTGGTGGGTTCTGGAACTCCAACTCCGACAGGCAGAGTCAACACACCTGGTGGGTTCTGGAACTCCGCCTCCGACAGGCAGAGTCAACACACCTGGTGGGTTCTGGAACTCCGCCTCCGACAGGCAGAGTCAACACACCTGTGAGCTCTGGCACTCCACCTCCGACAGGTAGAGTCAACACACCTGTGAGCTCTGGAACTCCGACAGGCAGAGTCAACACACCTGTGAGCTCTGGAACTCCGCCTCCGACAGGCAGAGTCAACACACCTGGTGGGTTCTGGAACTCCAACTCCGACAGGCAGAGTCAACACACCTGGTGGGTTCTGGAACTCCGCCTCCGACAGGCAGAGTCAACACACCTGGTGGGTTCTGGAACTCCACGTCCGACAGGCAGAGTCAACACACCTGTGAGCTCTGGAACTCCGCCTCCGACAGGCAGAGTCAACACACCTGGTGGGTTCTGGAACTCTACCTCCGACAGGCAGAGTCAACACACCTGGTGGGTTCTGGAACTCCGCCTCCGACAGGCAGAGTCAACACACCTGGTGGGTTCTGGAACTCCACCTCCGACAGGCAGAGTCAACACACCTGGTGGGTTCTGGAACTCCGCCTCCGACAGGCAGAGTCAACACACCTGTGAGCTCTGGAACTCCGCCTCCGACAGGCAGAGTCAACACACCTGGTGGGTTCTGGAACTCCACCTCCGACAGGCAGAGTCAACACACCTGGCGGGTTCTGGAACTCCGCCTCCGACAGGTAGAGTCAACACACCTGTGAGCTCTGGAACTCCGCCTCCGACAGGCAGAGTCAACACACCTGGTGGGTTCTGGAACTCCGCCTCCGACAGGCAGAGTCAACACACCTGGTGGGTTCTGGAACTCCACCTCCGACAGGCAGAGTCAACACACCTGGTGGGTTCTGGAACTCCGACTCCGACAGGTAGAGTCAACACACCTGGTGGGTTCTGGAACTCCACGTCCGACAGGCAGAGTCAACACACCTGTGAGCTCTGGAACTCCGCCTCCGACAGGCAGAGTCAACACACCTGGTGGGTTCTGGAACTCCGCCTCCGACAGGCAGAGTCAACACACCTGGTGGGTTCTGGAACTCCACCTCCGACAGGCAGAGTCAACACACCTGGTGGGTTCTGGAACTCCGCCTCCGACAGGCAGAGTCAACACACCTGGTGGGTTCTGGAACTCCGCCTCCGACAGGCAGAGTCAACACACCTGTGAGCTCTGGAACTCCGCCTCCGACAGGCAGAGTCAACACACCTGGTGGGTTCTGGAACTCCACCTCCGACAGGCAGAGTCAACACACCTGGCGGGTTCTGGAACTCCGCCTCCGACAGGTAGAGTCAACACACCTGTGAGCTCTGGAACTCCGCCTCCGACAGGCAGAGTCAACACACCTGGTGGGTTCTGGAACTCCGCCTCCGACAGGCAGAGTCAACACACCTGGTGGGTTCTGGAACTCCACCTCCGACAGGCAGAGTCAACACACCTGGTGGGTTCTGGAACTCCGACTCCGACAGGTAGAGTCAACACACCTGTGAGCTCTGGAACTCCGCCTCCGACAGGCAGAGTCAACACACCTGTGAGCTCTGGAACTCCGCCTCCGACAGGCAGAGTCAACACACCTGTGAGCTCTGGAACTCCGCCTCCGACAGGCAGAGTCAACACACCTGTGAGCTCTGGAACTCCACCTCCGACAGGTAGAGTCAACACACCTGTGAGCTTTGGAACTCCGACAGGCAGAGTCAACACACCTGTGAGCTCTGGAACTCCACCTCCGACAGGCAGAGTCAACACACCTGTGAGCTCTGGAACTCCAACTCCGACAGGCAGAGTCAACACACCTGGTGGGTTCTGGAACTCCGCCTCCGACAGGCAGAGTCAACACACCTGGTGGGTTCTGGAACTCCAACTCCGACAGGTAGAGTCAACACACCTGTGAGCTCTGGAACTCTACCTCCGACATGCAGAGTCAACACACCTGTGAGCTCTGGAACTCTACCTCCGACAGGCAGAGTCAACACACCTGTGAGCTCTGGAACTCCAACTCCGACAGGCAGAGTCAACACACCTGGTGGGTTCTGGAACTCCGCCTCCGACAGGCAGAGTCAACACACCTGGTGGGTTCTGGAACTCCACGTCCGACAGGCAGAGTCAACACACCTGGTGGGTTCTGGAACTCCGCCTCCGACAGGCAGAGTCAACACACCTGGTGGGTTCTGGAACTCCACCTCCGACAGGCAGAGTCAACACACCTGGCGGGTTCTGGAACTCCGCCTCCGACAGGTAGAGTCAACACACCTGTGAGCTCTGGAACTCCGCCTCCGACAGGCAGAGTCAACACACCTGGTGGGTTCTGGAACTCCGCCTCCGACAGGCAGAGTCAACACACCTGGTGGGTTCTGGAACTCCGCCTCCGACAGGCAGAGTCAACACACCTGGTGGGTTCTGGAACTCCACCTCCGACAGGCAGAGTCAACACACCTGGTGGGTTCTGGAACTCCGCCTCCGACAGGCAGAGTCAACACACCTGTGAGCTCTGGAACTCCGCCTCCGACAGGCAGAGTCAACACACCTGGTGGGTTCTGGAACTCCACCTCCGACAGGCAGAGTCAACACACCTGGCGGGTTCTGGAACTCCGCCTCCGACAGGTAGAGTCAACACACCTGTGAGCTCTGGAACTCCGCCTCCGACAGGCAGAGTCAACACACCTGGTGGGTTCTGGAACTCCGCCTCCGACAGGTAGAGTCAACACACCTGTGAGCTCTGGTACTCCGCCTCCGACAGGCAGAGTCAACACACCTGGTGGGTTCTGGAACTCCACCTCCGACAGGTAGAGTCAACACACCTGGTGGGTTCTGGAACTCCACCTCCGACAGGCAGAGTCAACACACCTGGTGGGTTCTGGAACTCCACCTCCGACAGGCAGAGTCAACACACCTGGTGGGTTCTGGAACTCCGCCTCCGACAGGCAGAGTCAACACACCTGGTGGGTTCTGGAACTCCACCTCCGACAGGCAGAGTCAACACACCTGGTGGATTCTGGAACTCCGCCTCCGACAGGCAGAGTCAACACACCTGGTGGGTTCTGGAACTCCGCCTCCGACAGGCAGAGTCAACACACCTGGTGGGTTCTGGAACTCCGCCTCCGACAGGCAGAGTCAACACACCTGGTGGGTTCTGGAACTCCGCCTCCGACAGGCAGAGTCAACACACCTGGTGGGTTCTGGAACTCCGCCTCCGACAGGCAGAGTCAACACACCTGGTGGGTTCTGGAACTCCGCCTCCGACAGGCAGAGTCAACACACCTGGTGGGTTCTGGAACTCCGACTCCGACAGGTAGAGTCAACACACCTGGTGGGTTCTGGAACTCCACGTCCGACAGGCAGAGTCAACACACCTGTGAGCTCTGGAACTCCGCCTCCGACAGGCAGAGTCAACACACCTGGTGGGTTCTGGAACTCCGCCTCCGACAGGCAGAGTCAACACACCTGGTGGGTTCTGGAACTCCACCTCCGACAGGCAGAGTCAACACACCTGGTGGGTTCTGGAACTCCGCCTCCGACAGGCAGAGTCAACACACCTGGTGGGTTCTGGAACTCCGCCTCCGACAGGCAGAGTCAACACACCTGTGAGCTCTGGAACTCCGCCTCCGACAGGCAGAGTCAACACACCTGGTGGGTTCTGGAACTCCACCTCCGACAGGCAGAGTCAACACACCTGGCGGGTTCTGGAACTCCGCCTCCGACAGGTAGAGTCAACACACCTGTGAGCTCTGGAACTCCGCCTCCGACAGGCAGAGTCAACACACCTGGTGGGTTCTGGAACTCCGCCTCCGACAGGCAGAGTCAACACACCTGGTGGGTTCTGGAACTCCACCTCCGACAGGCAGAGTCAACACACCTGGTGGGTTCTGGAACTCCGACTCCGACAGGTAGAGTCAACACACCTGTGAGCTCTGGAACTCCGCCTCCGACAGGCAGAGTCAACACACCTGTGAGCTCTGGAACTCCGCCTCCGACAGGCAGAGTCAACACACCTGTGAGCTCTGGAACTCCGCCTCCGACAGGCAGAGTCAACACACCTGTGAGCTCTGGAACTCCACCTCCGACAGGTAGAGTCAACACACCTGTGAGCTTTGGAACTCCGACAGGCAGAGTCAACACACCTGTGAGCTCTGGAACTCCACCTCCGACAGGCAGAGTCAACACACCTGGTGGGTTCTGGAACTCCGCCTCCGACAGGCAGAGTCAACACACCTGGTGGGTTCTGGAACTCCACCTCCGACAGGCAGAGTCAACACACCTGGTGGGTTCTGGAACTCCGCCTCCGACAGGCAGAGTCAACACACCTGGTGGGTTCTGGAACTCCGCCTCCGACAGGCAGAGTCAACACACCTGTGAGCTCTGGAACTCCGCCTCCGACAGGCAGAGTCAACACACCTGGTGGGTTCTGGAACTCCACCTCCGACAGGCAGAGTCAACACACCTGGCGGGTTCTGGAACTCCGCCTCCGACAGGTAGAGTCAACACACCTGTGAGCTCTGGAACTCCGCCTCCGACAGGCAGAGTCAACACACCTGGTGGGTTCTGGAACTCCGCCTCCGACAGGCAGAGTCAACACACCTGGTGGGTTCTGGAACTCCACCTCCGACAGGCAGAGTCAACACACCTGGTGGGTTCTGGAACTCCGACTCCGACAGGTAGAGTCAACACACCTGTGAGCTCTGGAACTCCGCCTCCGACAGGCAGAGTCAACACACCTGTGAGCTCTGGAACTCCGCCTCCGACAGGCAGAGTCAACACACCTGTGAGCTCTGGAACTCCGCCTCCGACAGGCAGAGTCAACACACCTGTGAGCTCTGGAACTCCACCTCCGACAGGTAGAGTCAACACACCTGTGAGCTTTGGAACTCCGACAGGCAGAGTCAACACACCTGTGAGCTCTGGAACTCCACCTCCGACAGGCAGAGTCAACACACCTGTGAGCTCTGGAACTCCAACTCCGACAGGCAGAGTCAACACACCTGGTGGGTTCTGGAACTCCGCCTCCGACAGGCAGAGTCAACACACCTGGTGGGTTCTGGAACTCCAACTCCGACAGGTAGAGTCAACACACCTGTGAGCTCTGGAACTCTACCTCCGACATGCAGAGTCAACACACCTGTGAGCTCTGGAACTCTACCTCCGACAGGCAGAGTCAACACACCTGTGAGCTCTGGAACTCCAACTCCGACAGGCAGAGTCAACACACCTGGTGGGTTCTGGAACTCCGCCTCCGACAGGCAGAGTCAACACACCTGGTGGGTTCTGGAACTCCACGTCCGACAGGCAGAGTCAACACACCTGGTGGGTTCTGGAACTCCGCCTCCGACAGGCAGAGTCAACACACCTGGTGGGTTCTGGAACTCCACCTCCGACAGGCAGAGTCAACACACCTGGCGGGTTCTGGAACTCCGCCTCCGACAGGTAGAGTCAACACACCTGTGAGCTCTGGAACTCCGCCTCCGACAGGCAGAGTCAACACACCTGGTGGGTTCTGGAACTCCGCCTCCGACAGGCAGAGTCAACACACCTGGTGGGTTCTGGAACTCCGCCTCCGACAGGCAGAGTCAACACACCTGGTGGGTTCTGGAACTCCACCTCCGACAGGCAGAGTCAACACACCTGGTGGGTTCTGGAACTCCGCCTCCGACAGGCAGAGTCAACACACCTGTGAGCTCTGGAACTCCGCCTCCGACAGGCAGAGTCAACACACCTGGTGGGTTCTGGAACTCCACCTCCGACAGGCAGAGTCAACACACCTGGCGGGTTCTGGAACTCCGCCTCCGACAGGTAGAGTCAACACACCTGTGAGCTCTGGAACTCCGCCTCCGACAGGCAGAGTCAACACACCTGGTGGGTTCTGGAACTCCGCCTCCGACAGGTAGAGTCAACACACCTGTGAGCTCTGGTACTCCGCCTCCGACAGGCAGAGTCAACACACCTGGTGGGTTCTGGAACTCCACCTCCGACAGGTAGAGTCAACACACCTGGTGGGTTCTGGAACTCCACCTCCGACAGGCAGAGTCAACACACCTGGTGGGTTCTGGAACTCCACCTCCGACAGGCAGAGTCAACACACCTGGTGGGTTCTGGAACTCCGCCTCCGACAGGCAGAGTCAACACACCTGGTGGGTTCTGGAACTCCACCTCCGACAGGCAGAGTCAACACACCTGGTGGATTCTGGAACTCCGCCTCCGACAGGCAGAGTCAACACACCTGGTGGGTTCTGGAACTCCGCCTCCGACAGGCAGAGTCAACACACCTGGTGGGTTCTGGAACTCCGCCTCCGACAGGCAGAGTCAACACACCTGGTGGGTTCTGGAACTCCGCCTCCGACAGGCAGAGTCAACACACCTGGTGGGTTCTGGAACTCCGCCTCCGACAGGCAGAGTCAACACACCTGTGAGCTCTGGAACTCCGCCTCCGACAGGCAGAGTCAACACACCTGTGAGCTCTGGAACTCCGCATCCGACAGGCAGAGTCAACACACCTGTGAGCTCTGGAACTCCGCCTCCGACAGGCAGAGTCAACACACCTGTGAGATCTGGAACTCCGCCTCCGACATGCAGAGTCAACACACCTGTGAGCTCTGGAACTCTACCTCCGACAGGCAGAGTCAACACACCTGTGAGCTCTGGAACTCCGCCTCCGACAGGCAGAGTCAACACACCTGTGAGCTCTGGAACTCCGCCTCCGACAGGCAGAGTCAACACACCTGTGAGCTCTGGAACTCCGCCTCCGACAGGCAGAGTCAACACACCTGTGAGCTCTGGAACTCCGCCTCCGACAGGCAGAGTCAACACACCTGTGAGCTCTGGAACTCCACCTCCGACAGGTAGAGTCAACACACCTGTGAGCTTTGGAACTCCGACAGGCAGAGTCAACACACCTGTGAGCTCTGGAACTCCACCTCCGACAGGCAGAGTCAACACACCTGTGAGCTCTGGAACTCCAACTCCGACAGGCAGAGTCAACACACCTGGTGGGTTCTGGAACTCCACGTCCGACAGGCAGAGTCAACACACCTGTGAGCTCTGGAACTCCGCCTCCGACAGGCAGAGTCAACACACCTGGTGGGTTCTGGAACTCCGCCTCCGACAAGCAGAGTCAACACACCTGGTGGGTTCTGGAACTCCAACTCCGACAGGTAGAGTCAACACACCTGTGAGCTCTGGAACTCTACCTCCGACATGCAGAGTCAACACACCTGTGAGCTCTGGAACTCTACCTCCGACAGGCAGAGTCAACACACCTGTGAGCTCTGGAACTCCAACTCCGACAGGCAGAGTCAACACACCTGGTGGGTTCTGGAACTCCGCCTCCGACAGGCAGAGTCAACACACCTGGTGGGTTCTGGAACTCCACGTCCGACAGGCAGAGTCAACACACCTGGTGGGTTCTGGAACTCCGCCTCCGACAGGCAGAGTCAACACACCTGGTGGGTTCTGGAACTCCGCCTCCGACAGGCAGAGTCAACAAACCTGTGAGCTCTGGAACTCCACCTCCGACAGGTAGAGTCAACACACCTGTGAGATCTGGAACTCCGACAGGCAGAGTCAACACACCTGTGAGCTCTGGAACTCCACCTCCGACAGGCAGAGTCAACACACCTGGTGGGTTCTGGAACTCCAACTCCGACAGGCAGAGTCAACACACCTGGTGGGTTCTGGAACTCCGCCTCCGACAGGCAGAGTCAACACACCTGGTGGGTTCTGGAACTCCGCCTCCGACAGGCAGAGTCAACACACCTGTGAGCTCTGGCACTCCACCTCCGACAGGTAGAGTCAACACACCTGTGAGCTCTGGAACTCCGACAGGCAGAGTCAACACACCTGTGAGCTCTGGAACTCCGCCTCCGACAGGCAGAGTCAACACACCTGGTGGGTTCTGGAACTCCAACTCCGACAGGCAGAGTCAACACACCTGGTGGGTTCTGGAACTCCGCCTCCGACAGGCAGAGTCAACACACCTGGTGGGTTCTGGAACTCCACGTCCGACAGGCAGAGTCAACACACCTGTGAGCTCTGGAACTCCGCCTCCGACAGGCAGAGTCAACACACCTGGTGGGTTCTGGAACTCCACCTCCGACAGGCAGAGTCAACACACCTGGTGGGTTCTGGAACTCCGCCTCCGACAGGCAGAGTCAACACACCTGGTGGGTTCTGGAACTCCACCTCCGACAGGCAGAGTCAACACACCTGGTGGGTTCTGGAACTCCGCCTCCGACAGGCAGAGTCAACACACCTGTGAGCTATGAAACTCCGCCTCCGACAGGCAGAGTCAACACACCTGGTGGGTTCTGGAACTCCACCTCCGACAGGCAGAGTCAACACACCTGGCGGGTTCTGGAACTCCGCCTCCGACAGGTAGAGTCAACACACCTGTGAGCTCTGGAACTCCGCCTCCGACAGGCAGAGTCAACACACCTGGTGGGTTCTGGAACTCCGCCTCCGACAGGCAGAGTCAACACACCTGGTGGGTTCTGGAACTCCACCTCCGACAGGCAGAGTCAACACACCTGGTGGGTTCTGGAACTCCGACTCCGACAGGTAGAGTCAACACACCTGGTGGGTTCTGGAACTCCACGTCCGACAGGCAGAGTCAACACACCTGTGAGCTCTGGAACTCCGCCTCCGACAGGCAGAGTCAACACACCTGGTGGGTTCTGGAACTCCGCCTCCGACAGGCAGAGTCAACACACCTGGTGGGTTCTGGAACTCCGCCTCCGACAGGCAGAGTCAACACACCTGGTGGGTTCTGGAACTCCACCTCCGACAGGCAGAGTCAACACACCTGGTGGGTTCTGGAACTCCGCCTCCGACAGGCAGAGTCAACACACCTGGTGGGTTCTGGAACTCCGCCTCCGACAGGCAGAGTCAACACACCTGTGAGCTCTGGAACTCCGCCTCCGACAGGCAGAGTCAACACACCTGGTGGGTTCTGGAACTCCACCTCCGACAGGCAGAGTCAACACACCTGGCGGGTTCTGGAACTCCGCCTCCGACAGGTAGAGTCAACACACCTGTGAGCTCTGGAACTCCGCCTCCGACAGGCAGAGTCAACACACCTGGTGGGTTCTGGAACTCCGCCTCCGACAGGCAGAGTCAACACACCTGGTGGGTTCTGGAACTCCACCTCCGACAGGCAGAGTCAACACACCTGGTGGGTTCTGGAACTCCGACTCCGACAGGTAGAGTCAACACACCTGTGAGCTCTGGAACTCCGCCTCCGACAGGCAGAGTCAACACACCTGGTGGGTTCTGGAACTCCACCTCCGACAGGTAGAGTCAACACACCTGGTGGGTTCTGGAACTCCACCTCCGACAGGCAGAGTCAACACACCTGGTGGGTTCTGGAACTCCACCTCCGACAGGCAGAGTCAACACACCTGGTGGGTTCTGGAACTCCGCCTCCGACAGGCAGAGTCAACACACCTGGTGGGTTCTGGAACTCCACCTCCGACAGGCAGAGTCAACACACCTGGTGGGTTCTGGAACTCCGCCTCCGACAGGCAGAGTCAACACACCTGGTGGGTTCTGGAACTCCGCCTCCGACAGGCAGAGTCAACACACCTGGTGGGTTCTGGAACTCCACCTCCGACAGGCAGAGTCAACACACCTGGTGGGTTCTGGAACTCCGCCTCCGACAGGCAGAGTCAACACACCTGGTGGGTTCTGGAACTCCGCCTCCGACAGGCAGAGTCAACACACCTGTGAGCTCTGGAACTCCGCCTCCGACAGGCAGAGTCAACACACCTGTGAGCTCTGGAACTCCGCCTCCGACAGGCAGAGTCAACACACCTGTGAGCTCTGGAACTCCGCCTCCGACAGGCAGAGTCAACACACCTGTGAGCTCTGGAACTCCGCCTCCGACATGCAGAGTCAACACACCTGTGAGCTCTGGAACTCTACCTCCGACAGGCAGAGTCAACACACCTGTGAGCTCTGGAACTCCGCCTCCGACAGGCAGAGTCAACACACCTGTGAGCTCTGGAACTCCGCCTCCGACAGGCAGAGTCAACACACCTGTGAGCTCTGGAACTCCGCCTCCGACAGGCAGAGTCAACACACCTGTGAGCTCTGGAACTCCGCCTCCGACAGGCAGAGTCAACACACCTGTGAGCTCTGGAACTCCACCTCCGACAGGTAGAGTCAACACACCTGTGAGCTCTGGAACTCCGACAGGCAGAGTCAACACACCTGTGAGCTCTGGAACTCCACCTCCGACAGGCAGAGTCAACACACCTGTGAGCTCTGGAACTCCAACTCCGACAGGCAGAGTCAACACACCTGGTGGGTTCTGGAACTCCGCCTCCGACAGGCAGAGTCAACACACCTGGTGGGTTCTGGAACTCCACGTCCGACAGGCAGAGTCAACACACCTGTGAGCTCTGGAACTCCGCCTCCGACAGGCAGAGTCAACACACCTGGTGGGTTCTGGAACTCCGCCTCCGACAGGCAGAGTCAACACACCTGGTGGGTTCTGGAACTCCAACTCCGACAGGTAGAGTCAACACACCTGTGAGCTCTGGAACTCTACCTCCGACATGCAGAGTCAACACACCTGTGAGCTCTGGAACTCTACCTCCGACAGGCAGAGTCAACACACCTGTGAGCTCTGGAACTCCAACTCCGACAGGCAGAGTCAACACACCTGGTGGGTTCTGGAACTCCGCCTCCGACAGGCAGAGTCAACACACCTGGTGGGTTCTGGAACTCCACGTCCGACAGGCAGAGTCAACACACCTGGTGGGTTCTGGAACTCCACCTCCGACAGGCAGAGTCAACACACCTGGTGGGTTCTGGAACTCCGCCTCCGACAGGCAGAGTCAACACACCTGGTGGGTTCTGGAACTCCGCCCCTGACAGGCAGAGTCAACACACCTGGTGGGTTCTGGAACTCCACCTCCGACAGGCAGAGTCAACACACCTGGTGGGTTCTGGAACTCCGCCTCCGACAGGCAGAGTCAACACACCTGGTGGGTTCTGGAACTCCACCTCCGACAGGCAGAGTCAACACACCTGTGAGCTCTGGAACTCCGCCTCCGACAGGCAGAGTCAACACACCTGGTGGGTTCTGGAACTCCACCTCCGACAGGCAGAGTCAACACACCTGGTGGGTTCTGGAACTCCGCCTCCGACAGGCAGAGTCAACACACCTGTGAGCTCTGGAACTCCGCCTCCGACAGGCAGAGTCAACACACCTGGTGGGTTCTTCAGGTCGTCGGTTCACCCTGACATTTCTATTCCTCTTCTGACAACAGAATTTTGACCAACTGCTCACCGGGCACAGCAAGGGCTGCCTGGACCTTTATGATGTTCTGCTCTTCCAAGGATGTGTAACCGAAGAGAGATACCACAGAAACAGAATACCAACTAGGATGGATCCCGAGGCAAATGTGGCTTACCAGTGAACCTCCGGTGTTCATCATTAATTAGTGTGTCTCAGAAGCTTCTGTCCATGACTGACGCAACCAGAAAAAGCATTAAAGACAGAGTTAATGATCTCTCCCGTATGTAAGGAATTAGGCACTTTACTATGTTTCCTATGTTTACTATGTAGGCTACAGTAAACATCTCATTGTCCTGTTTGTTTTGTCAGACTGCACAGTAGCCTAATAAACATCTGCATTTTTAAATCAGTTATTTTTTTCATCAAATTCAATAATATTTTTGTACCACTGTAAATGCTGTGTATTTATTTGTAGAATATAGTTCTCGGTTTAGCGATGGTTAGAGGCATTTTGAGAACATGTTATCAACCACTTGTTATTCCCAAGCAGGTTGTGAACTAGTTTCCAGTCCGATAATGAGAATAAGGGTAAATGACTGCAATTAATACCTTCATTCAATACATTGTACTACTACTTTTGAAAGTAAAGGTAATGGCGGACTGAACGAAGTTATGTAGAGCACCTCAAAATAAAACATAATATTCGAAATATCTGCTAATTAGACTAAAATATTAGCACTACATAATCTGGTGGGTGATAAACCTTCAATCTGGATAATAACACAAAACAAATCCTAAGACTAGAGACATTTATCGACAAATATTACGAACACAGACAACAACCAAACATGACGGAGAATAAGACAGGGGAACCGTTTACAAAACGCAAGCGAGATTCTTCGACAGATACTGACGATTTAATATTCTCACCACCGGGAATGGTAAAGGTCGAAACTGATCTGTTAAAATCAATAAATGACAAACTGGGTTTACTTGAATTACTTAGTAAGGATATAAAAGAGTTAAAGGCAAGCCTAGAGATGAGTGATGAAAAAGCTGCGACATTGGAGAAGGAAACACACGCGCTAAAAGGGACAGTCAATAAGATTCAAACCGAAATGAATGGAATTAAAAAAGAGAACATCGTTCTGAAGGAAGCCTTACTGGAGATTCAAACTAGATCCATGAGAGAGAATTTGGTACTTACAGGTATCCAAGAAAAAGAAATAGAGGTTCCTGAATCTGTAGTTAGAGAGTTCCTCCGTACAGCGCTTCAGATTCCATGCGAAGTTGTCGACAAAATCCAACTTGAACGTGTTCACCGCTTCGGACAGAGAGGGCAGAGGTACGAATGCCCAATCGTTGCAAAATTTGCTTCATTTAAAGATAAAATAATGGTTAAAAGCCTAGGTAAAAGACTTGCTGGGACCAAAATTGGCATGAATGATCAGTTTCCGAAAGAAATTGCAGAACGGCGCAAAGTTCTGTATCCAATTTGCAAAGAAAACAGATTAAAAGCGAAACGAGTAGCTCTCGTCGTTGAAAAACTATATATTGATAACCAGTTGTTCAGAGACACAAAGACTACTCCATGGTTATTTTAAAATTTACAAAATTCTCATAGACGAGGAAAATAAATACAATTCAAGCCCGGTTACTGATTGTAACAATACAACAAAAAATATAGCTTTTTTATAAATCTTCACATATAACTAATTGAACACACAAGCACTATTTTTACACAGTGAAGATAAAAACTAAGTAAACAGAAGGCACAGTATGTGTGGATGGGATGGTTTGTGTTTATTTTATTTTTTATCTTATTTGTTATGTTTGGAAAGTTGAGTGAGTAAGTAATGAAATGGTTGCATATCCCAATGTATTGCTGTGAGCCGGGTATGAGAGGGCTTTCAATGTTGTTCAGATGATGGATATACTTTTATAATGAATTATACGTCTTATTTATTTATTGTCCTATCATGGAAAACTACATTTTTTTTATCTTAATAAATTATATCTAATTATTATCCTATTTTAATGGTACTGTCTATGGCCCTATACCCTAGACACCCACCTGAATGACCCAGATATTAAGGAGAAGTCCCTAACTGTTTTATGTGCTCGCTGTAAGCGGTCTATATGCAGCTAAAATGAGGTCAGAGACCAAGAGCAGCACTGCCCCCTCAAGATTCTGAGCCTGCTTGGCAGGGTTGGTCCTGCAAAGCCAAAGCCCCCTAAAGGGAGAGGAAAATATACAAGGAATTTCTCAAAGCTGCTAATGAGAACCTTGACGACCTTGTACCTAGCCGGTGGGGATTCCGGTGGGGTACCCCCACCCAGGCAGTGGCAGTGCTGGCAACACTAGCTGCAGTAACCCATGGGGAGGGGGTCACACTCGGACATTCAGAGAGGGGGTATATTATTGTGGCCCTGGTGGCACAGAATCAAGGTCGGACTGCATGGAGATGCGTGGGGACATGGTCATGACTGGTGGCCGTATTGTGGGTGTTTTTTTCAGGAATAGGGTGTACATTTGACGGCCATTATCTAGGATATGACAATGGTAAATAAATTTCAATTTTTGCTTATTTTTTTGCGCGGTCTTGCAGGCCTTCTCATGCAGCTGCAACTGCAATGGCATTTGGAAATCATGACCCATCTTGAGTTGGGCTCTGGGATGGTGCAACTGTTGAGAAAGTGAGCTTATGGTTGTGTGGGGGTAAGGGCTGAGTGTGTATGTGTGTATCCCACAACTGTTGCGAAAGAAGAAGTAAAAGATGTAAGGTACAATAGAGGATGATCCACAGCTATATATAATACAAATCGAGGTGACGGCAATGGAAATGCATATGGCAATTGATTTACTTCAATTCGGTAAATGGAACTGTATGCTCTTTTCAAAGAATGGATCCCAGTCGGTTCAGGGCTATGGGATACAGGGGGTCGAGGGTGGTCTGCCGGGCATTGGGATGACAAGCCATCTCGAGATGAGGCCTTTTAGCGGGTGGAATAGTAGGGACCAATTGGAGGTTTACTTAGTAGAAATGCAAATATCATGGTACAACTATATAGACACTCAATCATTATGTTACTTTTTAATAGTACGTTTACAAAAATATATTCTGATTAAAAGAATGAAAGGTGTGTCTCATGGTAAGTGGTGAAATAAGTATAGCCAGTTACAATTGTAATGGCTTAGCAGATAATAAGAAAAGACGATCAGTATTTACCTGGCTAAAAGAGAAGGATTATAATATTTATTGTTTACAGGAAACCCATTCAACAGTTTTAGATGAAGTTTTGTGGAAAAAGAACTGGGTGGGCAAAATATATTTCTCCCATGGGCAAAGAAATTCAAAAGGGGTGATGATCTTAATTAACAATAATTTTGATCCAAATGTGCAAATTGTCCAAACAGATCCTCAAGGTAGATGGATTATTTTAAATATGTTATTGGACAATAAACAAATATGGCTTGTTAACCTATACGGTCCGAATAATGATGATCCAAGCTTCTTTGAAAATATATATAAGAACTTATCAACTCTACAAGCAACACTAGACTCTATTATTATAATGGGAGATTTTAATACGGTCTTAAATAGCTCTATAGACCGGAAAGGAAATCACACTACAAATTATCACCCTCAGGCACTTAAGGAAATCATGAATGTCATGGATATATTGGAATTAGTGGATATATGGAGACTTAAATACCCTGATTTAGTGAGATATACATGGCGGAGGCTGAATCAAGCTAGTCGTCTTGACTACTTTCTTATTCCATTCTCTCTGGCACCAAAAGTTAAAAAAGTGTTGATAGGGGATAGAATGCGGTCGGATCATCACATAATTGGCATATATATTTCTCTTACAGAATTTCCACGTGGGCGAGGATATTGGAAATTTAATCAAAGTCTACTAGATGATAAATTGTTTAGAACTAGGACAGAAGATTTCATAACTGACTTTTTCAGACATAACATAGGTACAGCAGATCCCCTTATTGTATGGGACACTTTTAAGTGTGCCTTTAGAGGCCATGCAATTCAGTACTCATCTATAAAACAAAAGCAATTTAGATCAAAAGAGTCCATATTAACAAAGGAAATTGAAGGACTAACAGTACAGTTAGATAGCAATAAAAACGGTACCATAGAGGCACAGAATAATTTAGAGGAAAAACAAAAAGAAATGGAGGAACTTATTCAAGAAAGATCCAGTGTAATATATTATAAAAATAAAGCGAACTGGATGGAATATGGGGAAAAATGCACCAAATTCTTTTTCAATCTTCAATATAGAAATGCTACCAAAAAAAATGTATTAAAACTTGTGACAAATGATGGAGTCACGCATGATTCACCAAATGATATTTTGAAAGAGGAAGTAAAGTACTTTAAGAATATGTTTTCGTTTCAGGCTCCTCCATCTCCACTAACTGAAACTAATTGTATGGATTTTTTTCCTATTAATAATGTAAAATTAACATCTGAACAGAAAGACTCATGTGAAGGCCAAATTACAGAGGAGGAACTGCTTGTTGCAATTGGGGCCTTTAAAGATGGGAAAACTCCAGGGCTGGATGGCATACCAGTGGAAGTATACAAAACGTTTTTTGATATGCTCAAAGGACCATTATTAACTTGTTTTAACCACTCCTATATAAATGGTAGATTATCAGACACACAACAAGAAGGTCTGATATCGTTATTACTGAAACAGGACCCAAGTGGTATATATAAAGATCCAGTCCAATTAAAAAATTGGAGACCTCTTACACTTCAGTGTTGTGATGCAAAAATCCTAGCAAAATGCTTGGCGCATAGAATAAAAAAAGTTTTGTCAGATATTATTCATCCTAATCAGACAGGTTTTTTACATGGACGATACATTGGAGATAATATAAGGCAAGTACTGGAAACAATAGAACACTATGAGATATCGGGGACACCAGGCCTGGTTTTCATAGCTGATTTTGAAAAGGCTTTTGATAAAGTACGACTGGAGTTTATATATAAATGCCTAGAATATTTCAATTTTGGGGAATCTCTTATAAAATGGGTTAAAATTATGTATAGTAACCCTAGGTGTAAAATAGTAAATAATGGCTACATCTCAGAAAGTTTTAAACTATCTAGAGGAGTAAAACAAGGTTGTCCACTATCGGCATATCTATTTATTATTGCCATCGAAATGTTAGCTGTTAAAATTAGATCAAACATTAATATTAAAGGATTAGAAATCCATGGCTTAAAAACTAAGGTGTCATTGTACGCTGATGATTCATGTTTTCTTTTAAAACCACAACTAGAGTCTCTCCAGGGCCTCATAGAGGATCTAGATACCTTTGCTATCCTCTCTGGATTAAAACCAAATTATGATAAATGTACCATATTACGTATTGGATCACTAAAAAATACACATTTTATATTGCCATGTAGTTTACCAATTAAATGGTCTGACGGAGATGTGGACATACTCGGTATAAAAATCCCAAAAGAAAGAAATGATCTCACTCCAATAAATTTTTATAGAAAGTTAGCAAAAATAGATAAGATCTTGCTACCATGGAAAGGAAAATACCTGTCTATTTGTGGAAAAATCACCCTAATTAACTCTTTAGTCATATCACAGTTTACCTATTTGCTTATGGTTTTGCCTACACCTAGTGACCTGTTTTTTAAATTATATGAACAAAAAATATTCAATTTTATTTGGAACGGCAAGCCAGATAAAATTAAAAGGGCCTATTTATATAACGAATATGAATTCGGAGGGCAGAAATTATTAAATATTAAAGCATTAGACCTCTCACTAAAGGCATCGGTCATACAAAAGTTATACTTAAATCCAAACTGGTTCTCTAGTAAACTGGTACGAATGTCTCATCCTATGTTCAAGAAGGGCCTTTTTCCCTTTATTCAGATTACACCTGCTCATTTTCGGTTGTTTGAAAAGGAAATGATCTCCAAAATATCCTTATTCTTTAAACAAGCCTTAGAAAGTTGGTTGCAATTTCAGTTTAATCCACCTGAAAGGACGGAACAAATAGTACAACAAATATTGTGGTTAAATTCAAATATAATA
This sequence comes from Salvelinus fontinalis, assembly GCF_029448725.1. Classification (NCBI taxonomy): domain Eukaryota; kingdom Metazoa; phylum Chordata; class Actinopteri; order Salmoniformes; family Salmonidae; genus Salvelinus; species Salvelinus fontinalis. The sequence goes on along the minus strand of NC_074665.1, from coordinate 1,052,673 downwards.
ATTGATAAAAAAACTGTATTTATCGAAGAAATGTTTAAAAAAGGTATAATTTTTGTGAATGATATCATAAATAGGACTGGTGGAGTTATGTCACACATGCAGCTAACACAGACATGTGGAAATGTCTCCTCTACCCAAAATTACAACCAATTAATTGCAGCATTACCACAAAAATGGAAGAGGCAAGTAGAAGGGGGAAAAAGTAAGGAACTTGTATGTCGGCCCTGTATTAAAGAACATAAATGGTTAAAGAAAAGTGTGATAAATAAAAACATATACCAATTTCATTTAAGGACCAAAAAACTAACAGCTGTGCCATACAAATTGCAAAATAGTTGGGAAGAGATTTTCGATGTACCCATTCCATGGCACATGGTTTATGAATTGATACGCAAAACAACGCCGGATTCAAAACTTCGAATTTTTCAATTTAAATTACTGTACAAAATTCTTGCAACTAATAGAATGTTATATATATGGGGGATACAATCTTCCCAGCTCTGCAGATTCTGTTGTGAGGAGGCAGAGTCATTAGATCATTTATTTTGGTATTGTCCATATGTAGCTCGTTTTTGGTCACAGGTCCAGGAATGGCTGAAGAATTGCAACATTTGCCTAAAACTAACGCTACAGATAGCAATACTGGGGGATTTGAAAAGCCATAGTCAATCAATCAATAATATAATAATTATTTTGGCAAAGATGTTTATTTTTAATTTACAATCTGTAGAAGCTATGAGAATAGGAAGGTTCAGGTCTTTTGTGAAGCATCACAGCACAGTTGAGAAATGTATGGCAAATAGAAATCCGAAATGGATGATGTTGGAAGATAGATGGGAGGGGTTGGGTGGAGCTGAAGGGTGGGACTAATAACAAGATAAACAATATAGGGCATACGGGATCTGTGAAATGTGTATAGGTGCGGAGCTTTTGTGAAATAGCACAGTTACAAGTGGAAATAAAATTGGATGGACAACAGAAATAGAGGAAGGACTAAGAACAAATAAGAGAGAACTATTGTAAAGTGGACTGTGTCTGTAAGATAGGTATAAGATGTAGAAATTGAAGGTAAAAGCAGAAGTGTTTATAAGTTTACTCCAATTGGGGGATTGGTGGTAGGGTCGCGGGGAATAATAATAAAGGCATATTCTTTAAAAAAGTATGTATGTCTATATAGGTATGTGTATGTATATATGTGTATATGTATGCATACGTATATGGATATATATATTTACCCCAAAAAATATGGGGGAATGGAAATGATGCAGACAATTACATTGGAAGCAACATTCTTTCCGCAATACTAAGCTGATCCACCCCTAAAAAAAAAAAAAAAAAAAAAAAAAAATACATTGTACTACAACAGAGGAAATCCACCCATAATGGGATATTAGCAGGACAATAGACTCTTGCCAAGAAGGAGATCAAGGAGGAGGGTAGGAGGAGAATTGTATTTAATGACACTGGACAGTAGTCTAATAAACATATGCATTTTAAAATAGTAAAAAAAATGTTCTAATTCAATAAATATATTTCTACGACTGTAGAAGCTGCGTTTTTGTTTGATGGCCATAAAAACAGATAAAAAAATTATAATACAAGTTTCACATTTTTGAATTAATTCCTGAATGTACACCAGTCTGGTTTCAGGCCTGGGCATAGCACAGTTTCAGCAGCTATGCTTTTAAATGATGTGTTAAATTGCTTAGAGCATAAAAATCATTGTGCTTCCTTATTTATGAACTGAGGCCTTTGACACTGCGACCATTCCTTAATAACGTAAAGCTGGTCCAAAATGGGCCTGGACCAGGCGTCTTAAAAGTGATTTAAGAACTATATGACAGACAGGACTCAATGTGTGCTTTCAACGTAATGAAAGGTGTCCCTCAAGAGTCAATATTGGAACCTGTTGTCTTTAATATTTAAAATGATATAAAAAAGTATTGGTCTGTGAAAGCCTGTAACATTCACCTGTATGCAGACGACCCTGTTATGCTATTACCCCTACAGGCTGATTTAGAGCTGGGATGGTGTTGCCTTGCAGAAAACCCTGGTTGGTTTAAAATGAGCACTTATTGCAGGAAAAAAACGAAATATGTTGTTTTTCCAATTTTCTTACAAATATTTTCAAATGGATTACACATGCATTCATTGGTTCTATTGTCTATTGGGTTTAAATATCTGGGCTTTTGAATTGACAACAATCTAACATTTAAAAACATACAGATATAGATGTTCCTGCCAGCTCTGAACTATGGTGCCTTTATCAGAGTGCAGCAGCCACTGTTGCAATTCGTTCCAGTCAGCAGAGAACTGGAAGGAAAGGCGGCCAAAGGAAGTGTTGGCTTTGGGGATGACCAGTGAAAAATACCTGCTGGAGCCGGTGCTACGGGTAGGTGTTGCTATGGTGACAAGTGAGCTGAGATAAGGCGGGGCTTTACCTAGCAAAGACTTATAGATGACCAGGAGCCAGTGGGTTTGGCAATGAATATGTAGCAAGGGCCAGCCAACGAGAGTGTACAGGTCGCAGTGGTGGGTAGTATATGGGGCTTTGGTGACAAAACCAATGGCACTGTGATAGACTGCATCCAGTTTGCTGAGTAGAGTGTTGGAGGCTATTTTGTAGATGACATCGCTGAAGTCAAGGATTGGTAGGATAGTCAGTTTTACAAGGGTATGTTTGGCAGCACGAGTGAAGGATGCTTTGTTGCGAAATAGGAAGCCGATTCTAGATTTAATTTTGGATTGGATATTCTTAATGTAATGCAAAATCGAATCCCTAAGCTGACAAGGTAAACATCTGTTGTTCTGCCCCTGAACAAGGCAGTTAACCCACTGTTCCCCTGAACAAGGCAGGTAACCCACTGTTCCCCTGAACAAGGCAGGTAACCCACTGTTCCCCTGAACAAGGCAGGTAACCCACTGTTCCCCTGAACAAGGCAGTTTCACTCACTGTTCCCCTGAACAAGGCAGGTAACCCACTGTTCCCCTGAACAAGGCAGGTAACCCACTGTTCCCCTGAACAAGGCAGGTAACCCACTGTTCCCCTGAACAAGGCAGTTAACCACTGTTCCCCTGAACAAGGCAGGTAACCCACTGTTCCCCTGAACAAGGCAGTTAACCCACTGTTCCCCTGAACAAGGCAGGTAACCCACTGTTCCCCTGAACAAGGCAGGTAACCCACTGTTCCCCTGAACAAGGCAGGTAACCCACTGTTCCCCTGAACAAGGCAGTTTAACTCACTGTTCCCCTGAACAAGGCAGGTAACCCACTGTTCCCCTGAACAAGGCAGGTAACCCACTGTTCCCCTGAACAAGGTAGGTAACCCACTGTTCCCCTGAACAAGGCAGGTAACCCACTGTTCCCCTGAACAAGGCAGGTAACCCACTGTTCCCCTGAACAAGGCAGGTAACCCACTGTTCCCCTGAACAAGGCAGGTAACCCACTGTTCCCCTGAACAAGGCAGGTAACCCACTGTTCCCCTGAACAAGGCAGTTAACCCACTGTTCCCCTGAACAAGGCAGGTAACCCACTGTTCCCCTGAACAAGGCAGGTAACCCACTGTTCCCCTGAACAAGGCAGGTAACCCACTGTTCCCCTGAACAAGGCAGGTAACCCGCTGTTCCCCTGAACAAGGCAGTTAACCCACTGTTCCCCTGAACAAGGCAGGTAACTCACTGTTCCCCTGAACAAGGCAGTTAACCCACTGTTCCCCTGAACAAGGCAGTTAACTCACTGTTCCCCTGAACAAGGCAGTTAACCCACTGTTCCCCTGAACAAGGCAGGTAACCCACTGTTCCCCTGAACAAGGCAGGTAACTCACTGTTCCCCTGAACAAGGCAGTTAACCCACTGTTCCCCTGAACAAGGCAGGTAACCCACTGTTCCCCTGAACAAGGCAGTTAACCCACTGTTCCCCTGAACAAGGCAGGTCACCCACTGTTCCCCTGAACAAGGCAGGTCACCCACTGTTCCCCTGAACAAGGCAGGTAACCCACTGTTCCCCTGAACAAGGCAGGTAACCCACTGTTCCCCTGAACAAGGCAGGTAACCCACTGTTCCCCTGAACAAGGCAGGTAACCCACTGTTCCCCTGAACAAGGCAGTTTAACTCACTGTTCCCCTGAACAAGGCAGGTAACCCACTGTTCCCCTGAACAAGGCAGTTAACCCACTGTTCCCCTGAACAAGGCAGGTAACCCACTGTTCCCCTGAACAAGGCAGGTAACCCACTGTTCCCCTGAACAAGGCAGGTAACCCACTGTTCCCCTGAACAAGGCAGTTAACCCACTGTTCCTAGGCGGTCATTAAAAATAAGAATTTGTTCTTATCCTCACCTCCGGATGAAAAGCGTGCTCAAAGTAAACGGCCTGCTACTCAGGCCCAGATACTTGGATATGCGTATAATTGGAAGATTTGGATAGAAAACACTCTAAAGTTTCTGAAACTGTTAAAATAATGTCTGTGAGTATAACGGAACTGAAATGGCAGGCGAAAACCTGAGAAAAATCCATCCAGGAAGTGGGATTTTTTTATGTTTGTAATTTTCATTACCATTACAGTATCCATTGACTTAAGACTCAAATTACACTTCCTATGGCTTCCACTAGATGTCACCAGTCTTTAGAAATAGTTTCAGGCTTGTATTCTGAAGAATTAGGGAATAAGACCACTTTGAGTGAGTGGACCTTGGGAAGTCGCCAGATCTGTTTCCAGCGCATGACCGAGAGCGAAATATTGAAATATGATTTTCATGCTTTTGTATGCGGACGCTGGTTTTCGCCGTGAAGTCTTTTTGAAATCTGGCACAGCGGCTGGATTAACAAGAAGTTAAGCTTTATTTTGATGAATAACAGATATATTTTCAAGAATGTTAAATATTTTTATTTCGTTTTTTTTTTTTTCGCGCTCTGCAATTTCACTGGATGTTGGCCAGGTGGGACGCTACTGTTCCAGGTACCCATAAGAAGTTAACTGACTTGCCTAGTTAAATAAAGGTTAAAAAAAGTGAGTCTGGAAGGAGAGTTTACAGTCTAACCAGACATCTAGGTATTTGTAGTTGTCCACATATTCTAAGTCAGAACCGTTCAGAGTAGTGATGTTAGTCGGGCTGGCAGGGTGGACCGCGGCAGCTTTCCAATCTTTGGGGATCTCAGACGATACGAGATAGGCCAGTTGTGTGAGAGAAAACATCACCCAGACAGGCCAGTCGTGTGAGAGAAAACATCACCCAGACAGGCCAGTCGTGTGAGAGAAAACATCACCCAGACAGGCCAGTCGTGTGAGAGAAAACATCACCCAGACAGGCCAGTCGTGTGAGAGGAAACATCACCCAGACAGGCCAGTCGTGTGAGAGAAAACATCACCCAGACAGGCCAGTCGTGTGAGAGAAAACATCCCCCAGACAGGCCAGTCGTGTGAGAGGAAACATCCCCCAGACAGGCCAGTCGTGTGAGAGAAAACATCCCCCAGATAGGCCAGTCGTGTGAGAAACTCGTCATCATGCAAGAGAAAATCAGTAAAGAAAACTATAAGCTCGTCTCTCAATTAACCTGTCTAGGATCAGCGTGGCGCTAGCGGCACACCCCCCCCCCCCACTGAAAAACCAGTGCCGCGAAATTAAAAAAAAATTTTTTTTTTAAATATTTAACTTTCACACATTAAAGTCCAATACAGCTAATGAAAGACACAGATCTTGTGAATCCAGTCAACTTGTCCGATTTTTAAAATGTTTTACAGGGAAGACACAATATGTAAAGATGTACATCTATTACCTAAAAACACATTAGCATAATCCACCATCTTTTATTTGTCCACCAACACCAGTAGCCATCACCAATTCGACTAAACTAAGATATTTATAGCCCCTAACCAACAAAAAAACTCATCAGATGACAGTCTGATAACATATTTATGGTATGGGATAGGTTTTGTTAGAAAAAAGTGCAAATTTCAGGTAGATGGCATAGGTTACAATTGCACCCACCGTCACAAATGGAATAGAAAAACTACTTAGAGCAACGTGTTTACCTACTTACTAATCATCAAACATTTCGTAAAAATACACAGCATACACGAATCGAAAGACACAGATCCTGTGAATACAGACAATATTTCAGATTTTCTAAGTGTCTTACAGCGAAAACACAATAAATCGTTATATTAGCTTAGCACATAGCAATTAGCAGCCCAGCATTGATTCTAGCCAAAGTGAGCGATAAAAGTCAACATCGCCAAAAGATATTAATTTTTTCACTAACCTTCTCAGAATTCTTCCGATGATACTCCTGTAACATCACATTACAACATGCATATACAGTTTGATCGAAAATGTTTATATTTAGCCACCAAAATCATGGTTAGACAATGTGAAATGTAGACAAGCTGGTAAAGAAAAAGTCCTTGCGCCACTTAGACAGTGATCTACTCTTATACATAAATACTCATAAACGTGACAAAAAAATATAGGGTGGACAGGGATTGATAGACAATTTAATTCTTAATACAATTGCGTTATTACATTTTTTAATTTATCCTTACTTTTCAATACAGTTTGCGCCAAGCGAAGCTACGTCAAAAAACATGGCGTCCTAAGCCACTAAAATGTTTCGACAGAAACACGATTTATCATAATAAAAATGTCCTACCTTGAGCTGTTCTTCCATCAGTATCTTGGGCAAAGGATCCTTTCTTGGGAGGAATCGTCTTTTGGTGGAAAGCTGTCCTCTTGCCATGTGAAAATGCCAACTGCGTTCGGGATGAACTGAAAGCGTGCCCACCTATTCACAGCGTTAAAGAAATAAATGTCCCAAAATCGCACTAAACGGATATAAATTGCTATAAAACGCTTTAAATTAACTACCTTATGATGTTTTTAACTCCTATAACGAGTGAAAAGATGACCGGAGAAATATAACAGGCTAAACTAACGCTTGGAACAGGAGAGGGTCGGTGTCCAGCACGCGCGTTACGCAGCAAGGAAAGACTTGCTAGCTACAGGGTTTTTTGATTTATAGGGCCTGTGAACGCGCAATCGACCCCATTGGAATCGTCATCACGTAAAGGCATCCAGGGGAAGACGTAAGAAGTGTCCGTATAGTCATAGCAATATCAGTGCCGTTTTAACTGACTTCAGAACAGTGGCCAACATTTCTGAAATCTGAATCCATGTCAGGGAAATTGCTGTAGAATGGGCTCTGTTCCACTTAGAGACAAAATTTCAACTCCTATAGAAACTATAGACTGTTTTCTATCCAATAATAATAATAATATGCATATTGTACGATCAAGGATTTTGTGGGAAGCCGTTTCAAAAATTAGCCAAATTAGCATAAATAGTCTAAACAGCGCCCCCATCCCCAACAGGTTAAAAGAAACGTGTCAATACTTTTCCCCTTGATAACCAGCGCACTTCTGTATGTTGTAAAAGGGTTACATGGTCGCTGCCCATGTCATTGCATAGTGCAGAAAATACACGAGAGTTCAGGGGCTTTGCTTTAACCTGTTGGGGATGGGGGCGCTGTTTAGACTATTTATGCTAATTTGGCTAATTTTTGAAACGGCTTCCCACAAAATCCTTGATCGTACAATATGCATATTATTATTATTATTGGATAGAAAACAGTCTATAGTTTCTATAGGAGTTGAAATTTTGTCTCTAAGTGGAACAGAGCCCATTCTACAGCAATTTCCCTGACATGGATTCAGATTTCAGAAATGTTGGCCACTGTTCTGAAGTCAGTTAAAACGGCACTGATTTTGCTATGACTATACGGACACTTCTTACGTCTTCCCCTGGATGCCTTTACGTGATGACGATTCCAATGGGGTCGATTGCGCGTTCACAGGCACTACAAATGAAAAAACCCTGTAGCTAGCAAGTCTTTTCTTGCTGCGTAACGCGCGTGGAGGACACCGACCCTCTCCTGTTCCAAGCGTTAGTTTAGCCTGTTATATTTCTCCGGTCATCTTTTCACTCGTTATAGGAGTTAAAAACATCATAAGGTAGTTAATTTAAAGCGTTTTATAGCAATTTATATCCGTTTAGTGCGATTTTGGGACATTTATTTCTTTAACGCTGTGAATAGGTGGGCACGCTTTCAGTTCATCCCGAACGCAGTTGGCATTTTCACATGGCAAGAGGACAGCTTTCCACCAAAAGACGATTCCTCCCAAGAAAGGATCCTTTGCCCAAGATACTGATGGAAGAACAGCTCAAGGTAGGACATTTTTATTATGATAAATCGTGTTTCTGTCGAAACATTTTAGTGGCTTAGGACGCCATGTTTTTTGACGTAGCTTCGCTTGGCGCAAACTGTATTGAAAAGTAAGGATAAATTAAAAAATGTAATAACGCAATTGTATTAAGAATTAAATTGTCTATCAATCCCTGTCCACCCTATATTTTTTAGTCACGTTTATGAGTATTTATGTATAAGAGTAGATCACTGTCTAAGTGGCGCAAGGACTTTTTCTTTACCAGCTTGTCTACATTTCACATTGTCTAACCATGATTTTGGTGGCTAAATATAAACATTTTCGATCAAACTGTATATGCATGTTGTAATGTGATGTTACAGGAGTGTCATCGGAAGAATTCTGAGAAGGTTAGTGAAAAAATTAATATCTTTTGGCGATGTTGACTTTTATCGCTCACTTTGGCTAGAATCAATGCTGGGCTGCTAATTGCTATGTGCTAAGCTAATATAACGATTTATTGTGTTTTCGCTGTAAGACACTTAGAAAATCTGAAATATTGTCTGTATTCACAGGATCTGTGTCTTTCGATTCGTGTATGCTGTGTATTTTTACGAAATGTTTGATGATTAGTAAGTAGGTAAACACGTTGCTCTAAGTAGTTTTTCTATTCCATTTGTGACGGTGGGTGCAATTGTAACCTATGCCATCTACCTGAAATATGCACTTTTTTCTAACAAAACCTATCCCATACCATAAATATGTTATCAGACTGTCATCTGATGAGTTTTTTTGTTGGTTAGGGGCTATAAATATCTTAGTTTAGTCGAATTGGTGATGGCTGCTGGTGTTGGTGGACAAATAAAAGATGGTGGATTATGCTAATGTGTTTTTAGGTAATAGATGTACATCTTTACATATTGTGTCTTCCCTGTAAAACATTTTAAAAATCGGACAAGTTGACTGGATTCACAAGATCTGTGTCTTTCATTAGCTGTATTGGACTTTAATGTGTGAAAGTTAAATATTTAAAAAAAATATTTTTTTGAATTTCGCGGCACTGGTTTTTCAGTGGGAGGGGGGGGGGTGTGCCGCTAGCGCCACGCTGATCCTAGACAGGTTAACAAAGTTAATAATTTTCACTGTACTGTCCAAAATGTCTTTCAAGCTGTCAGGCATTCCCTTGGCAGCAAGAGCCTCTCTGTGGATGCTGTAGTGTACCCAAGTGGTGTCAGGAACAACTGCTTGCACGTGCGTTATGACTCCACAATGTCTCCCTGCCATGGCTATTGACCCATCAGTACAGATGCCAACATAAGCAGCAGCTACGTTTGGCTACATACGGACTGTTAGTGGAATTCCCGCGAGAGAGAAACAGTGAAACGAAAAAACCTCACACAAATGTATAGCCCCGTTGGAAAATACAAATGGATTGTTTGAAAATGTGAATTAAAATGTCTTTTTTTGTGATTCACATGTTTATTTGGCGTACCCCAGTTTGTGAATACCTGTTTATAGAGTCCAATCCATGATGGTAAATGCCTATTTTAATACATTGCAAACGGACATGTATATTTGTACATTTCCAATGTATTTAATGAGGGATTTACCATCACCAAATGGACAGGCTGAAATCAACACCAACGAGCGAGTGAGAGGAACCACTATCACTACTAGGCCGTCCCGAGTTCAACGAGCCAGACAACTTGGCATTTCAGCAATATATAACAGAATGTCCAATTCGTGATGGTAAATGCCCATTGTAATGTATTGCTTATGGACAGTGTCCAATACACATAATACATTGCCAATCTTAACATGTTATACAGCAGTTGGACAGTGTCCATTGCCAATATATTGCAATTGGACAGTGTCCATTACACATATGCTATATTGTCAGTGTGAACATGCTCTTCTGCAAGTTGACAGTGTCCATTGCATATCCATAAGGAGTTCCCATTACGAAATGGACATGCTGAATCAACATCAATGAGAAATTCTGACTTCCTATGACTTCCTATGATCAAACATAACACATAGGCCTTCTAGGTTGATTCAGGGCTAAACATAGTGATATGTATCATTTGTTCAGTGTATAGGTAAACCATCTCACCTTCCTGCGTCCGTCCTCCCCTGGGCCACTCTCCTCCAGCATCATCTTTAGATACTCTTCTTTAGACAGCTTCTCCAGGGCCTTGGCCTCTCTCTCCCTCTCTGCTGCCTGGTGACACGCTGCCTCCTGGAGGTACAATTGCCTGCAAGAGACACACAGAACAGAACAGAGAGTCTGGTCAGAGACCAGCCAGGAGAACCCTGTCTAAGGGACAGGAGGAGTGGGAGAGGGGGTGAGGGAGTGGAGGAAGGCCTTTAGACAACCCAGCCAAGCTGTTTATACAAAACTGTTGGTCAGTACCAATCAAGGCCTTCAGGGGCAGCAACAGGTAATATCTTAGCATGGCAACGCCACCAGGTGCTTTTCTGAATCATGCTGAAGATATTTGTCAGTGGGAGGAGGGGTGTGGGATTAGGAAAGGGAGAAATGCATGCTGTGAAGGAAGAAGCCAAGCTCTGGTTAAGTGAGGGTGCAACCGTGAGTAGGGAGGGACAAAAAGGTTTTATTACACAGAGACAAAGAAAGAGGGGGAACACTATTTTATTGTGGTTACAGTACAATAGAGAGGTAAAGAAACATGCAGGCAGCAGGAGCAGACAGAGAAGTCAGACCACAGGCTTGGAGTCAGACCACAGGGTTAGAGTCAGACCACAGGGTTAGAGTCAGACCACAGGGTTAGAGTCAGACCACAGGGTTAGAGTCAGACCACAGGCTTGGAGTCAGACAACAGGGTTAGAGTCAGACCACAGGGTTAGAGTCAGACCACAGGGTTAGAGTCAGACCACAGGGTTAGAGTCAGACCACAGGGTTAGAGTCAGACCACAGGGTTAGAGTCAGACCACAGGGTTAGAGTCAGACCACAGGGTTAGAGTCAGACCACAGGCTTGGAGTCAGACCACAGGGTTAGAGTCAGACCACCGGCTTGGAGTCAGACCACAGGGTTAGAGTCAGACCACAGGGTTAGAGTCCGACCACAGGGTTAGAGTCAGACCACAGGCTTGGAGTCAGACCACAGTGTTGGAGTCAGACCACAGGGTTAGAGTCAGACCACAGGGTTAGAGTCAGACCACAGGGTTAGAGTCAGACCACAGGGTTAGAGTCAGACCACGGGGTTAGAGTCAGACCACGGGGTTAGAGTCAGACCACAGGGTTAGAGTCAGACCACAGGCTTGGAGTCAGACCACAGGGTTAGAGTCAGACCACAGGGTTAGAGTCAGACCACCGGCTTGGAGTCAGACCACAGGGTTAGAGTCAGACCACCGGCTTGGAGTCAGACCACAGGGTTAGAGTCAGACCACAGGGTTAGAGTCAGACCACAGGGTTAGAGTCAGACCCCAGGCTTGGAGTCAGACCACAGGGTTAGAGTCAGACCACAGGGTTAGAGTCAGACCACCGGCTTGGAGTCAGACCACAGGGTTAGAGTCAGACCACCGGCTTGGAGTCAGACCACAGGGTTAGAGTCAGACCACAGGGTTAGAGTCAGACCACAGGCTTGGAGTCAGACCACAGGGTTAGAGTCAGACCACAGGGTTAGAGTCAGACCACAGGGTTAGAGTCAGACCACAGGGTTAGAGTCAGACCACAGGGTTAGAGTCAGACCACAGGGTTAGAGTCAGACCACAGGGTTAGAGTCAGACCACAGGGTTAGAGTCAGACCACAGTCAGGAGACAAGTTATGATAGAGGAGGAGGACAGTGAGGAGATGAAAGAGGAGGAGGACTGTGATAACTCTGGCTGGTGTGTCCCTGACCGCTGTTGAGGGGGAAATGCATGAGGTAGAGGGGGAGTGAGGGGTAGGGGAGAGTGAGGGGGAGGGGAGAGTGAGGGGGGAGATTTAGGAAGCGTGAGGGGGAAGGTAGAGGGGGGGTGAGGGTGAAGGTAGAGGGGGAGTGAGGGGGAGTGAGGGTGAAGGTAGAGGGGGAGTGAGGGTGAAGATAGAGGGGGAGTGAGGGGGAGTGAGGGTGAAGGTAGAGGGGGAGTGAGGGTGAAGATAGAGGGGGAGTGAGGGTGAAGGTAGAGGGGGAGTGAGGGGGAGTGAGGGTGAAGGTAGAGGGGGAGTGAGGGTGAAGATAGAGGGGGAGTGAGGGTGAAGATAGAGGGGGAGTGAGGGTGAAGGTAGAGGGTGTGTGAGGGGGAAGGTAGAGGGTGTGTGAGGGGGAAGGTTTAGGAAGCGTGAGGGGGAAGGTAGAGGGGGGTGAGGGTGAAGGTAGAGGGGGAGTGAGGGGGAGTGAGGGTGAAGGTAGAGCGGGAGTGAGGGTGAAGATAGAGGGGGAGTGAGGGTGAAGATAGAGGGGGAGTGAGGGTGAAGGTAGAGGGGGAGTGAGGGTGAAGGTAGAGGGGGAAGGTAGGGGGGGAAGGTTTAAAGAAAATGAAGGGGAAGGTAAAGGGGGAGTGAGGGGGAGGGGGAAAGTGAGGGTGACGGGAGGGGGGGAAGGTTTGAGGAAAATGAAGGGGAAGGTAAAGGGGGAGTGAGGGGGAAGTCAGAGGGGGAGTGAGGGGGAAGGTAGAGGGGGAGTGATGGGGAAGGTAGAGGGAGAGTGAGGGGGAAGGTAGAGTGGGAGTGAGTGGAAAGGTTTAGGAAGAGTGAGGGGGAAGGTAGAGCGGGAGTGAGGGGGAGGGAGAGTGAGGGGGGAGTCAGAGGGGGAGTGAGGGTGAAGGGAGAGTGAGGGGGAAGGTAGAGGGGGAGTGAGGGGGAAGGTAGAGCGGGAGTGAGGGGGAGGGAGAGTGAGGGGGGAGTCAGAGGGGGAGTGAGGGTGAAGGGAGAGTGAGGGGGAAGGTAGAGGGGGAGTGAGGGGCGATGTCAGAGGGGGAGTGAGGGGGAAAAGGGAGAGTGAGGGGTAAGTCAGAAGGGGAGTGAGGGGGAAAAAGGGAGAGTGAGGGGGAAAAGGGAGAGTGAGGGGTAAGTCAGAAGGGGAGTGAGGGGGAAAAAAAGGGAGAGTGAGGGGGAAGGTTTAGGGAGAGTGAGGGGGAAGTCAGAAGGGGAGTGAGGGGTAAAAAGGGAGAGTGAGGGGGAAGGTTTAGGGAGAGTGAGGGGGAAGTCAGAGGGGGAGTGAGGGGGAAGGTAGAGGAGGAGTGAGGGGGAAGAGGGGGAGTGAGGGGGAAGGTAGAGGAGGAGTGAGGGGGAAAAGGGAGAGTGAGGGGGAAGGTAGAGGGGGAAGGTAGAGGGGGAGTGAGTGGAGGGGAGGGAGTGGAGTGGAGGATCAGTGGAAGATGGGTGGGCTTAAACCTGCCATGGAGAGAGGAGAGGATGGGGGGAAAGTGGATGGACTTTAACCTGCCATGGAGAGAGGAGAGGGCTGAAGGAGAGAGGAGAGGATGGGGGGAAAGTTTAGGAAAGTGGATGGACTTTAACTTGCCTTGGAGAGAGGAGTGGGCTGAAGGAGAGATGAGAGGATGGGGGGAAAGTTTAGGAAAGTGGATGGACTTTAACCTGTTTGGGCTGCAAGCTGAATATTGAAAAAACTGGAAAATATGTGCACATTTTCAAACGGCCTCCTAAGAAACTTTTTATTTTACAATATGCATATATTTACTACTGTTGGATAGATAACAGTCTATAGTTTCTAAAAAGGTTTGAATTGTTTCTCTAAGTCGAACAGAAATATTTTTACAGCCATTTTCCCAGCCGAATTGAGATTTCCAAAATGCGATGTGTCTCTTTAAGACCTTCTCTATAAAAGGCCATTAGACTTAGGACCATAGAAACACGTCACACGCCTTCATCAGGCTGTAATGCGGAAGTGAGAATTGAAAGCAGTCGAATATCTCGTCCATGGACTGAATAACACACCTTCTTGTGAGACCTGCGCAGTTAAAAAAAAATTCCGGGCGCGAAGCATAATTTGTTCTCGGCTTCTGGAAGAAGGTAGATAACGTTGAATATGATCTATATGACTACGATATTATTTGATACATGTCACAAAATGATCCTAAAGTATGTTTTTTCAATATACTTTAATTATATTATTGCAATTTATTCTGGACTTTAGATGTGATACGACGGAAGAATTTTTTGAAGAAAGGCAGAGTAGCGCCGCAATGCTATTGTGCTTGCTAACCAAAGAGGGAAATAATTTGTTCTGGAACCCAACTAAAGACTCTACTGGACATTGGACCCCGTTACAACATTCTGATGGAATATCAACAAAGATAAGGACCCAATTTGGGATGCTTTTTCATATATCTGTCGAACTGTGCTGTGCTAACTGGGCTAACTGTGCTAGGCTAGCGCTTGACCAATGCTAGTGCTGACTTATGCTAGCTTATGTTGTTAGCTAATATAACGATATATTGTGTTTTCGCTGTAAAACACTTCAAAAATCGGAAATGTTGGCTTTATTCACACGATATCTGTCTTTCATTAGCTATCCACCATATGTTTTTCTGAAATGTTTTATGAGGTGTAATTAGTAGCCGACGTTGGTGTATGTATTTTCTCTGGCTACTCCCGTCTGGATTCAGACTCTAGCTATGTGTTAGCATTTATGGTAGCATCAATGTAAAACTGATTTATAGCTAAAATATGCACTTTTTATGAACAAAACATAGATTTATTGTGTAACATGTTATATGACTGTCATCTGAGGTAGTTTTTTCTGGGTTCTTTAGGTTGGTTTTAGTTTATTTCGGTTGGCTTGTGCATGCTACTTGAATCATAATTCATACATCATAATCATATTCATACGTGTCTGTCCACTTTTGTATTTGGTGGTGAGCTAACATAAATATATGTGGTGTTTTCTCTGTAAAACATTTAAAAAATCGGACATGTTGGCTGGATTGACAAGATGTTTATCTTTCAAATGCTGTATTGGACTTGTTAATGTGTAAAAGTTAAATATTTTTAAAAAATAGATTTTGAATTTCGCGCCCTGCAGCTGTTGTCATTTTCGTTCCGATTTCGGGCTTGCAGCCCAAACAGGTTTTAACCTGCCTTGGAGAGAGGAGTGGGCTGAAGGAGAGAGGAGAGGATGGGGGGAAAGTGGATGGACTTTAACCTGCCTTGGAGAGAGGTGTGGAAGGAGACTGAGAGTGAACAGTGGAGGGCATTAAACCTGTAATGAGGGTAGATAGACTGGAAGACAGGAGTGGGCGTTGGCAGTCACATACTGGGGAGACGGTGTACAGGGGGCTTGTACCTGGAGCGCTCAGACAGCGTTTTAAGGAGGAAAGATAACAAGCCCTCTGCTCCTCTGCAACCAGCAGCATTAATACAAGGAACAAGCAGCAGAAGCAGATTAATGGAACCAGGTGTTGGTCAACGGTTGTAACACAGTCAGCTGAATACAGTACTAAAGAAACACTTAGAGGGGGAAAGGAAAGCGTCACTGAGAGTTAGACAAGACCTGTGGACAACATGAGGACATGTATCAGGTGGTTGGTTACAGACCAACAATATTAAACCACATGAGTCTGAAATGAGACCCTATTTCCTTCTTAGTGCACTACAGAACTAGTGTACTACAGAACTTTAGACCAGGGCCCATAGGGCATTAGGGATGCACCCTACATAGACAAACAGTTGGTGACAGTAACTGCGTTAGAGGCTGTTTGATGGCCTGAAGAGGACTGCAGAGCCAAGGCTATCAACCACACAGCTCCAACTGGTGTGTTTCACAGACAGTCTTCCATTACCGGAGCTGGAGAACGAGGACGTGGAGGAGGGGGAACCTCTGGCTCGTACGCCCAATCACACACACACACAATGACCCTCTGTCTATTCTCATCTCTACCTTTACACTAGAGCGATGTACAAAAACTAATAATTTACCTACCATTTAGCATAACATACCAACCACAAAGCTCCATTATCACCTAACCTACCTACCATTTAGCATAACATACCAACCACAAAGCTCCATTATCACCTAACCTACCTACCATTTAGCATAACATACCAACCACAAAGCTCCATTACCACCTAACCTACCTACCATTTAGCATAACATACCAACCACAAAGCTCCATTATCACCTAACCTACCTACCATTTAGCATAACATACCAACCACACAGCTCCATTACCACCTAACCTATCTACCATTTAGCATAACATACCAACCACAAAGCTCCATTACCACCTAACCTATCTACCATTTAGCATAACATACCAACCACAAAGCTCCATTATCACCTAACCTACCTACCATTTAGCATAACATACCAACCACACAGCTCCATTACCACCTAACCTATCTACCATTTAGCATAACATACCAACCACACAGCTCCATTATCACCTAACCTATCTACCATTTAGCATAACATACCAACCACACAGCTCCATTATCACCTAACCTACCTACCATTTAGCATAACATACCAACCACACAGCTCCATTATCACCTAACCTATCTACCATTTAGCATAACATACCAACCACACAGCTCCATTATCACCTAACCTATCTACCATTTAGCATAACATACCAACCACACAGCTCCATTACCACCTAACCTACCTACCATTTAGCATAACATACCAACCACACAGCTCCATTATCACCTAACCTACCTACCATTTAGCATAACATACCAACCACAAAGCTCCATTATCACCTAACCTACCTACCATTTAGCATAACATACCAACCACACAGCTCCATTACCACCTAACCTACCTACCATTTAGCATAACATACCAACCAATCAATAACCGGTCTAAAGGGCTCTGGTCTAAAGTAGTGCACTATATAGGGAATAGGGCTCTGGTCTAAAGTAGTGCACTATATAGGGAATAAGGCTCTGGTCTAAAGTAGTGCACTATATAGGGAATAGGGCTCTGGTCTATAGTAGTGCACTATATAGGGAATAAGGCTCTGGTCTATAGTAGTGCACTATATAGGGAATAGGGCCCTGGTCTATAGTAGTGCACTATATAGGGAATAGGGCTCTGGTCTAAAGTAGTGCACTATAAAGGGATCTGGTCTAAAGTAGTGCACTATAAAGGGCTCTGGTCTAAAGTAGTGCACTATACAGGGCTCTGGTCTAAAGTAGTGCACTATATAGGGCTCTGGTCTAAAGTAGTGCACTATATAGGGATCTGGTCTAAAGTAGTGCACTATACAGGGCTCTGGTCTAAAGTAGTGCACTATATAGGGTTCTGGTCTAAAGCAGTGCACTATACAGGGCCCTGGTCTAAAGTAGTGCACTATAAAGGGCTCTGGTCTAAAGTAGTGCACTATAAAGGGCTCTGGTCTAAAGCAGTGCACTATAAAGGGCTCTGGTCTAAAGTAGTGCACTATAAAGGGCTCTGGTCTAAAGCAGTGCACTATAAAGGGCTCTGGTCTAAAGTAGTGCACTATAAAGGGCTCTGGTCTAAAGCAGTGCACTATAAAGGGTTCTGGTCTAAAGTAGTGCACTATACAGGACTCTGGTCTAAAGTAGTGCACTATAAAGGGAATAGGGTGCCATATAGGATGTTTTAAAATGTTTAGATAAGGGCTGGTTGTGTATGTCTGCTCGACGGAGAGAGTGAATTAGTTGAAGTCGTTGTCTGAGGAAAGTTATTGTGAGGTAAAGTAGACTATACTTCCTGTGATAACGATAGTGATCTGTAATGATTGCCCTAGCAGCAATACAATGCACTATACTATTATACTAGACCCATACTTAATACTGTACACACGCGCACGCACACACACACACATCTGTGACCCGTTTCAGGAAACTAGGAGTGTGTCGCAAGTCACGACTTCACAGGAGAGCTTTTTGAACTTACATTTTTTATTTTTTATCAAACAGCGTTTTTTGGGGGGCAGAAATGGCTTCTCGAATATGTCAACTTTCCTCGAACATGTCAACAGTTACAGTCACCAACATTCTGGATAACATAGCAGCCTAACAAGCTCTGCTGTAACGTTCAGTGAGCTGCTAGGACCAGTAACGTTCAGTGAGCTGCTAGGACCAGTAACGTTCAGTGAGCTACTAGGACCAGTAACGTTCAGTGAGCTGCTAGGACCAGTAACGTTCAGTGAGCTGCTAGGACCAGTAACGTTCAGTGAGCTGCTAGGACCAGTAACGCTCAGTGAGCTGCTAGGACCAGTAACGTTCAGTGAGCTGCTAGGACCAGTAACGTTCAGTGAGCTGCTAGGACCAGTAACGTTCAGTGAGCTACTAGGACCAGTAACGTTCAGTGAGCTACTAGGCCCAGTAACGTTCAGTGAGCTACTAGGACCAGTAACGTTCAGTGAGCTGCTAGGACCAGTAACGTTCAGTGAGCTACTAGGCCCAGTAACGTTCAGTGAGCTGTTAGGACCAGTAACGTTCAGTGAGCTACTAGGACCAGTAACGTTCAGTGAGCTACTAGGACCAGTAACGCTCAGTGAGCTGCTAGGACCAGTAACGTTCAGTGAGCTGCTAGGACCAGTAACGTTCAGTGAGCTGCTAGGACCAGTAACGTTCAGTGAGCTACTAGGCCCAGTAACGTTCAGTGAGCTGTTAGGACCAGTAACGTTCAGTGAGCTACTAGGACCAGTAACGTTCAGTGAGCTACTAGGACCAGTAACGCTCAGTGAGCTGCTAGGACCAGTAACGTTCAGTGAGCTGCTAGGACCAGTAACGTTCAGTGAGCTGCTAGGACCAGTAACGTTCAGTGAGCTACTAGGACCAGTAACGTTCAGTGAGCTGCTAGGACCAGTAACGTTCAGTGAGCTGCTAGGACCAGTAACGTTCAGTGAGCTGCTAGGACCAGTAACGTTCCGTGAGCTGCTAGGACCAGTAACGTTCAGTGAGCTGCTAGGACCAGTAACGTTCAGTGAGCTGCTAGGACCACACACACACACTCCCCCCCCCCCCCCCCCCCCCCCCCACCACCACACACACACCCCCCCCCCCCCCCCCCCCACACACACACACACACACACACTCACCCCCCCACACACACATACACACTCACCCACACTCTGACAGTTTAGGCTCTTCGTTAGTGGGCGAGTCTTCAGTCTTCTTCAGGTGTTTGGAACCAGGAAGTGGGCGTGTCTGTCCACTGGCTTCTAGCCCTGCCCCTGGCCCAGGACCTGCCCCTGAGCTGGTCTGAGGGAAGGTGTAGACCCGGGAGGAGTCAGCTGATACACAGTACCGGGCTCCCCGCGCCAGGGGACTGCCACTGTGGTGGGACCCACTGGACCCACAGAAAAAGGGTAGAAGGTCAAACGGGTGTAGAAGTGTTGGTGAGAAAAGGGAACCGCTGGCCGGATCGACAGCGACAACAGAACAACAGGACACCCACTGGCCAACCAGTCTGGTCACATGATCACCTTGTTAGTTTTTGTATCATAGATAACGTATAAAGTACAGAATAAGGACACATCTCTACAGGTTAACAGACAGCTGAATGAGGACACATCTCTACAGGTTGGTTTTATTGATGTAGAGGAGAGGAGAGGAGAGGAGAGGAGAGGAGAGGAGAGGAGAGGAGAGGAGAGAGACTGTACCTGGAGTGAGAGGAGAGGAGAGGAGAGGAGAGGAGAGGAGAGGAGAGGAGAGGAGAGGAGAGAGACTGTACCTGGAGTGAGAGGAGAGGAGAGGAGAGGAGAGGAGAGGAGAGGAGAGGAGAGGAGAGGAGAGGAGAGGAGAGGAGAGGAGAGGAGAGGAGAGGAGAGGAGAGGAGAGAGACTGTACCTGGAGTGGGAGGAGTGTGAATGTGACGAGATCTCACTCAGGTCCCCAATGCTTCCCTCTGTCAATTGACCAGTCATGATCGCTGACGCATATCCTTGCGGCAGGTACAGTTTCCCATGATCCTCTCCTTCACAGCCCTCCTTGGGGTGTCCCCCCTCACCCCCACAACCCCCCTGCATTAGTAACCTCCCCCCAGGCCCCATACAGAGGTTGGTGTCGATCCCGCTGTCTGTTGAGGCTCCTTTAATGTACGTCAACCCCAGGATCTCAGGATCCATCAGATCTCCAGAGCCAAAGTGCTTATCATCACTGTTATTGGAGGAGGCGTTGGAGGAGAGGGTGTTACAGCTGGAGTGACTTGATGTCTTTTCTCCCTGTACAGAGGAGAGGGAGAGAGGAGGAGAGGAGGAAGAGGAGGAGAGAGAGAGAGAGAGAGAGAGAGAGAGAGAGAGAGAGAGAGAGAGAGAGAGAGAGAGAGAGAGAGAGAGAGAGAGAGAGAGAGAGAGAGAGAGAGAGAGAGAGAGAGAGAGAGAGAGAGAGAGAGTGAGGAGGCATTGGAGGAGAGGATGAGAGGAGGAGAGAGGACGAGAGGAGGAGAAGAGAGAGCGTTAGAGAGGAGGAGAGAGAGAGGGAGAGGGAGAGAGAGAGAGAAGGAGAGGAGGAGAGAGAGCGAGAGAGCGAGAAGGAGGAGGAGAGAGAGAGCGAGAGAGCGAGAGAGCGAGAGAGCGAGAGAGAGAGAGAGCGAGAGAGAGCGAGAGAGCGAGAGAGAGAGAGAGAGAGGAGGAGGAGAGAGGAGGGAGAGAGAGCATTAGAGAGGAGGAGAAAGAGGGAGAGAGAGAGAGAGGGAGTTAGAGAGGAGGAGAGAGAGAGAGAGGGCGAGAAGGAGGAGGAGAGAGAGAGCGAGAGAGCGAGAGAGAGCGAGAGAGCGAGAGAGAGCTAGAGAGAGCGCGTTAGAGAGGAGGAGAGAGAGAGAGAGAGAGAGAGAGAGAGAGAGAGAGAGAGACAGAGAGAGAGAGAAAGTTAGAGAGGAGGAGAGAGAGAGAGAGAGAAAGTTAGAGAGGAGGAGAGAGAGAGAGAGAGAGAAAGTTAGAGAGGAGGAGAGAGAGAGAGAGGGCGAGAAGGAGGAGGAGAGAGAGAGCGAGAGAGCGAGAGAGAGAGAGAGGTGGAGGAGAGAGGAGGGAGAGAGAGCGTTAGAGAGGAGGAGAGAGAGAGGGAGAAAGAGAGAGAGGAGGAGAGAGAGAGGGAGTTAAAGAGAGAGAGAGAGAGACTGATAAAAGGGGGTTACACACCCAATGGCAGATCCAAGATGGCGTAGCAATGCAAACGTTGTTTGTCGTTTTTCTTGTGTAAATGTATTTTTTTTCGTCTTTTAAAAAAAATATATATATTTCAATATATTTTCAATCTAGTGATCCATTTTTAAATTAAATATACCTTCCGGCAACCCACCTCACCCAACGTGATACGGATCTGCTATTTTTCGACCTCATAGCCAGAACCTCCATCAGAAGCTAGCCATCAGAAGCTAACCCTAACTCCAGCCGCTATTAGGATAATACTCGCCAGTCTGCACAACGCGTTATCAACCCTGAGCATACTGGACTGTTTTTCTCCACGACAACACCGGATTCCTGCCCTGGACCATTACTATTGATCATCACAGCTAGCTAGCTGCTACCGAGTGACCCAGCCCCGAAGCTGATCATCGCAGCTAGCTAGCTGCTACCGAGTGACCCAGCCCCGAAGCTGATCATCGCAGCTAGCTAGCTGCTACCGAGTGACCCAGCCCCGAAGCTGATCATCGCAGCTAGCTAGCTGCTACCGAGTGGCCCAGCCCCGAAGCTGATCATCGCAGCTAGCTAGCTGCTACCGAGTGACCCAGCCCCGAAGCTGATCATCACAGCTAGCTAGCTGCTACCGAGTGACCCAGCCCCGAAGCTGATCATCGCAGCTAGCTAGCTGCTACCGAGTGACCCAGCCCCGAAGCTGATCATCGCAGCTAGCTAGCTGCTACCGAGTGACCCAGCCCCGAAGCTGATCATCGCAGCTAGCTAGCTGCTACCGAGTGGCCCAGCCCCGAAGCTGATCATCGCAGCTAGCTAGCTGCTACCGAGTGGCCCAGCCCCGAAGCTGATCATCGCAGCTAGCTAGCTGCTACCGAGTGACCCAGCCCCGAAGCTGATCATCGCAGCTAGCTAGCTGCTACCGAGTGACCCAGCCCCGAAGCTGATCATCGCAGCTAGCTAGCTGCTACCGAGTGACCCAGCCCCGAAGCTGATCATCGCAGCTAGCTAGCTGCTACCGAGTGACCCAGCCCCG
The DNA here is from genome assembly GCF_029448725.1 of Salvelinus fontinalis. Classification (NCBI taxonomy): domain Eukaryota; kingdom Metazoa; phylum Chordata; class Actinopteri; order Salmoniformes; family Salmonidae; genus Salvelinus; species Salvelinus fontinalis. The sequence continues at coordinate 1,030,429 of NC_074665.1, read as the reverse complement.
AAGCTGATCATCGCAGCTAGCTAGCTGCTACCGAGTGACCCAGCCCCGAAGCTGATCATCGCAGCTAGCTAGCTGCTACCGAGTGACCCAGCCCCGAAGCTGATCATCGCAGCTAGCTAGCTGCTACCGAGTGGCCCAGCCCCGAAGCTGATCATCGCAGCTAGCTAGCTGCTACCGAGTGGCCCAGCCCCGAAGCTGATCATCGCAGCTAGCTAGCTGCTACCGAGTGGCCCAGCCCCGAAGCTGATCATCGCAGCTAGCTAGCTGCTACCGAGTGACCCAGCCCCGAAGCTGATCATCGCAGCTAGCTAGCTGCTACCGAGTGACCCAGCCCCGAAGCTGATCATCGCAGCTAGCTAGCTGCTACCGAGTGACCCAGCCCCGAAGCTGATCATCGCAGCTAGCTAGCTGCTACCGAGTGGCCCAGCCCCAAAGCTGATCATCGCAGCTAGCTAGCTGCTACCGAGTGACCCAGTCCCGAAGCTGATCATCGCAGCTAGCTAGCTGCTACCGAGTGGCCCAGCCCCGAAGCTGATCATCGCAGCTAGCTAGCTGCTACCGAGTGGCCCAGCCCCAAAGCTGATCATCGCAGCTAGCTAGCTGCTACCGAGTGACCCAGCCCCAAAGCTGATCATCGCAGCTAGCTAGCTGCTACCGAGTGACCCAGCCCCGAAGCTGATCATCGCAGCTAGCTAGCTGCTACCGAGTGGCCCAGCCCCGAAGCTGATCATCGCAGCTAGCTAGCTGCTAACGAGTGACCCAGTCCCGAAGCTGATCATCGCAGCTAGCTAGCTGCTACCGAGTGGCCCAGCCCCGAAGCTGATCATCGCGGCTAGCTAGCTGCTACCGAGTGGCCCAGCCCCAAAGCTGATCATCGCGGCTAGCTAGCTGCTACTGGGTGGCCCAGCCCCAAAGCTAGCCTTGAGCCAGGCCCATCTCCCGACCTGCTCAGTGGACCCCTATGATCACTCGGCTCTAAATCTGATGCCTCCCGGACTCTTCACTAACACGACTAGAATCCACTACACCACCGGATTATTGCCGTAAGCTCTGGACCTTTGCATCAGATCATCGGTGCTAGCTATCTGCTACCGAGTGGCTAGAGTGGCTAATGCCCTTGTCCCGAAGCTAGCACCAGTTAGCCACAAGCATTTCCCGGCTAGCAAACTAAATTACTCCAGCTACAATACCTATTTTGCCAACTGGCTTTGACCCTCTCGACCAGACACCGTCCTCTCTACCAACCAGACACCCCCCTCTCTACCAACCAGACACCCTACTCTCTACCAACCAGACACCCTCCTCTCTACCAACCAGACACCCTCCTCTCTACCAACCAGACACCCTCCTCTCCAACCAGACACCCTCCTCTCTACCAACCAGACACCCTCCTCTCTACCAACCAGACACCCTCCTCTCCACCAACCAGACACCCTCCTCTATACCAACCAGACACCCTCCTCTCTACCAACCAGACACCCTCCTCTCTACCAACCAGACACCCTCCTCTCTACCAACCAGACACCCTCCTCTCCACCAACCAGACACCCTCCTCTCTACCAACCAGACACCCTCCTCTCTACCGACCAGACACCCTCCTCTCCACCAACCAGACACCCTCCTCTCTACCGACCAGACACCCTCCTCTCTACCGACCAGACACCCTCCTCTCTACCGACCAGACACCCTCCTCTCTACCGACCAGACACCCTCCTCTCTACCGACCAGACACCCTCCTCTCTACCGACCAGACACCCTCCTCTCTACCGACCAGACACCCTCCTCTCCACCAACCAGACACCCTCCTCTCTACCGACCAGACACCCTCCTCTCTACCGACCAGACACCCTCCTCTCTACCGACCAGACACCCTCCTCTCTACCGACCAGACACCCTCCTCTCTACCGACCAGACAGCCTCCTCTCTACCCTCCTCTCTACCGACCAGACACCCTCCTCTCTACCCTCCTCTCTACCGACCAGACACCCTCCTCTCTACCCTCCTCTCTACCGACCAGACACCCTCCTCTCTACCCTCCTCTCTACCGACCAGACACCCTCCTCTCTACCCTCCTCTCTACCGACCAGACACCCTCCTCTCTACCCTCCTCTCTACCGACCAGACACCCTCCTCTCTACCCTCCTCTCTACCGACCAGACACCCTCCTCTCTACCCTCCTCTCTACCGACCAGACACCCTCCTCTCTACCCTCCTCTCTACCGACCAGACACCCTCCTCTCTACCCTCCTCTCTACCAACCAGACACCCTCCTCTCTACCGACCAGACACCCTCCTCTCTACCAACCAGACACCCTCCTCTCTACCAACCAGACACCCTCCTCTCTACCAACCAGACACCCTCCTCTCTACCAACCAGACACCCTCCTCTCTACCAACCAGACACCCTCCTCTCTACCAACCAGACACCCTCCTCTCTACCAACCAGACACCCTCCTCTCTACCAACCAGACACCCTCCTCTCTACCAACCAGACACCCTCCTCTCTACCGACCAGACACCCTCCTCTCTACCCTCCTCTCTACCAACCAGACACCCTCCTCTCTACCGACCAGACACCCTCCTCTCTACCCTCCTCTCTACCAACCAGACACCCTCCTCTCTACCGACCAGACACCCTCCTCTCTACCGACCAGACACCCTCCTCTCTACCGACCAGACACCCTCCTCTCTACCGACCAGACACCCTCCTCTCTACCAACCAGACACCCTCCTCTCTACCAACCAGACACCCTCCTCTCCACAAAACCAGACACCCTCCTCTCTACCAACCAGACACCCTCCTCTCTACCAACCAGACACCCTCCTCTCTACCAACCAGACACCCTCCTCTCTACCGACCAGACACCCTCCTCTCTACCGACCAGACACCCTCCTCTCTACCGACCAGACACCCTCCTCTCTACCGACCAGACACCCTCCTCTCTACCGACCAGACACCCTCCTCTCTACCGACCAGACACCCTCCTCTCTACCAACCAGACACCCTCCTCTCTACCAACCAGACACCCTCCTCTCTACCAACCTGACACCCTCCACTCTACCGACCAGACACCCTCCTCTCTACCAACCAGACACCCTCCTCTCTACCAACCAGACACCCTCCTCTCCACCAACCAGACACCCTCCTCTCTAACAACCAGACACCCTCCTCTCTACCAACCAGACACCCTCCTCTCTACCGACCAGACACCCTCCTCTCTACCAACCAGACACCCTCCTCTCTACCAACCAGACACCCTCCTCTCTACCAACCAGACACCCTCCTCTCCACCAACCAGACACCCTCCTCTCTAACAACCAGACACCCTCCTCTCTACCAACCAGACACCCTCCTCTCTACCAACCAGACACCCTCCTCTCCACCAACCAGACACCCTCCTCTCTAACAACCAGACACCCTCCTCTCTACCAACCAGACACCCTCCACTCTACCGACCAGACACCCTCCTCTCTACCAACCAGACACCCTCCTCTCTACCGACCAGACACCCTCCTCTCTACCAACCAGACACCCTCCTCTCTACCAACCAGACACCCTCCTCTCTACCAACCAGACACCCTCCTCTCTACCGACCAGACACCCTCCTCTCTACCAACCAGACACCCTCCTCTCTACCGACCAGACACCCTCCTCTCTACCGACCAGACACCCTCCTCTCTACCGACCAGACACCCTCCACTCTACCGACCAGACACCCTCCTCTCTACCAACCAGACACCCTCCTCTCTACCAACCAGACACCCTCCTCTCCACCAACCAGACACCCTCCTCTCTACCAACCAGACACCCTCCTCTCTACCAACCAGACACCCTCCTCTCTACCAACCAGACACCCTCCTCTCTACCGACCAGACACCCTCCTCTCTACCGACCAGACACCCTCCTCTCCACCAACCACACACCCTCCTCTCTACCGACCAGACACCCTCCTCTCTACCAACCAGACACCCTCCTCTCTACCAACCAGACACCCTCCTCTCTACCAACCAGACACCCTCCTCTCTACCAACCAGACACCCTCCTCTCTACCAACCAGACACCCTCCTCTCTACCAACCAGACACCCTCCTCTCTACCAACCAGACACCCTCCTCTCTACCAACCAGACACCTTCCTCTCTACCAACCAGACACCCTCCTCTCTACCAACCAGACACCCTCCTCTCCACCAACCAGACACCCTCCTCTCTACCAACCAGACACCCTCCTCTCTACCGACCAGACACCCTCCTCTCTACCAACCAGACACCCTCCTCTCTACCAACCAGACACCCTCCTCTCTACCCTCCTCTCTACCAACCAGACACCCTCCTCTCTACCCTCCTCTCTACCAACCAGACACCCTCCTCTCTACCCTCCTCTCTACCAACCAGACACCCTCCTCTCTACCGACCAGACACCCTCCTCTCTACCAACCAGACACCCTCCGCTCTACCAACCAGACACCCTCCTCTCTACCAACCAGACACCCTCCTCTCTACCCTCCTCTCTACCAACCAGACACCCTCCTCTCTACCGACCAGACACCCTCCTCTCTACCCTCCTCTCTACCAACCAGACACCCTCCTCTCTATCAACCAGACACCCTCCTCTCTACCAACCAGACACCCTCCTCTCTACCGACCAGACACCCTCCTCTCTACCGACCAGACACCCTCCTCTCTACCGACCAGACACCCTCCTCTCTACCAACCAGACACCCTCCTCTCCACCAACCAGACACCCTCCTCTCCACCAACCAGACACCCTCCTCTCTACCAACCAGACACCCTCCTCTCTACCAACCAGACACCCTCCTCTCTACCAACCAGACACCCTCCTCTCTACCGACCAGACACCCTCCTCTCTACCAACCAGACACCCTCCTCTCCACCAACCAGACACCCTCCTCTCTACCGACCAGACACCCTCCTCTCTACCAACCAGACACCCTCCTCTCTACCAACCAGACACCCTCCTCTCTACCAACCAGACACCCTCCTCTCTACCAACCAGACACCCTCCTCTCTACCAACCAGACACCCTCCTCTCTACCAACCAGACACCCTCCTCTCCACCAACCAGACACCCTCCTCTCTACCAACCAGACACCCTCCTCTCTACCGACCAGACACCCTCCTCTCTACCAACCAGACACCCTCCTCTCTACCAACCAGACACCCTCCTCTCTACCCTCCTCTCTACCAACCAGACACCCTCCTCTCTACCCTCCTCTCTACCAACCAGACACCCTCCTCTCTACCCTCCTCTCTACCAACCAGACACCCTCCTCTCTACCGACCAGACACCCTCCTCTCTACCAACCAGACACCCTCCTCTCTACCAACCAGACACCCTCCTCTCTACCAACCAGACACCCTCCTCTTTACCCTCCTCTCTACCAACCAGACACCCTCCTCTCTACCGACCAGACACCCTCCTCTCTACCCTCCTCTCTACCAACCAGACACCCTCCTCTCTATCAACCAGACACCCTCCTCTCTACCAACCAGACACCCTCCTCTCTACCGACCAGACACCCTCCTCTCTACCGACCAGACACCCTCCTCTCTACCGACCAGACACCCTCTTCTCTACCAACCAGACAGCCTCCTCTCTACCGACCAGACACCCTCCTCTCTACCCTCCTCTCTACCGACCAGACACCCTCCTCGCTACCAACCAGACACCCTCCACTCTACCGACCAGACACCCTCCTCTCTACCAACCAGACACACTCCTCTCTACCAACCAGACACCCTCCTCTCTACCGACCAGACACCCTCCTCTCTACCAACCAGACACACTCCTCTCTACCGACCAGACACCCTCCACTCTACCAACCAGACACCCTCCTCTCTACCGACCAGACACCCTCCTCTCTACCGACCAGACACCCTCCTCTCTACCAACCAGACACCCTCCTCTCTACCAACCAGGCACCCTCCTCTCTACGGACCAGACACCCTCCTCTCCACCGACCAGACACCCTCCTCTCCACCAACCAGACACCCTCCTCTCCACCAACCAGACACCCTCCTCTCTACCAACCAGACACCCTCCTCTCTACCGACCAGACACCCTCCTCTCCACCGACCAGACACCCTCCTCTCCACCAACCAGACACCCTCCTCTCCACCAACCAGACACCCTCCTCTCCACCAACCAGACACCCTCCTCTCTACCGACCAGACACCCTCCTCTCTACCAACCAGACACCATCCTCTCTACCAACCAGACACCCTCCTCTCTACCAACCAGACACCCTCCTCTCTACCGACCAGACACCCTCCTCTCTACCAACCAGACACACTCCTCTCTACCGACCAGACACCCTCCACTCTACCAACCAGACACCCTCCTCTCTACCAACCAGACACCCTCCTCTCTACCAACCAGACACCCTCCTCTCTACCGACCAGACACCCTCCTCTCTACCAACCAGACACCCTCCTCTCCACCAACCAGACACCCCCCTCTCTACCAACCAGACACCCTCCTCTCTACCAAGCAGACACCCTCCTCTCTACCCTCCTCTCTACCAACCAGACACCCTCCTCGCTACCAACCAGACACCCTCCTCTCTACCCTCCTCTCTACCAACCAGACACCCTCCTCTCTACCAACCACACACCCTCCTCTCTACCAACCAGACACCCTCCTCTCTACCGACCAGACACCCTCCTCTCTACCAACCAGACACCCTCCTCTCTACCAACCAGACACCCTCCTCTCCACCAACCAGACACCCTCCACTCTACCAACCAGACACCCTCCTCTCCACCGACCAGACACCCTCCTCTCCACCAACCAGACACCCTCCTCTCTACCAACCAGACACCCTCCTCTCTACCAACCAGACACCCTCCTCTCTACCAACCAGACACCCTCCTCTCTACCAACCAGACACCATCCTCTCTACCAACCAGACACCCTCCTCTCTACCCACCTCTCTACCAACCAGACACCCTCCTCTCTACCAACCAGACACCCTCCTCTCCACCAACCAGACACCCTCCTCTCTACCAACCAGACACCCTCCTTTCTACCCACCTCTCTACCAACCAGACACCCTCCTCTCTACCCACCTCTCTACCAACCAGACACCCTCCTCTCTACCCTCCTCTCTACCAACCAGACACCCTCCTCTCTACCAACCAGACACCCTCCTCTCCACCAACAAGACACCCTCCTCTCCACCAACCAGACACCCTCCTCTCTACCAACCAGACACCCTCCTCTCTACCAACCAGACACCCTCCTCTCCACCAACCAGACACCCTCCTCTCCACCAACCAGACACCCTCCTCTCTACCAACCAGACACCCTCCTCTCTACCAACCAGACACCCTCCTCTCTACCGACCAGACACCCTCCTCTCTACCAACCAGACACCCTCCTCTCTACCAACCAGACACCCTCCTCTCTACCGACCAGACACCCTCCTCTCTACCAACCAGACACCCTCCTCTCTACCAACCAGACACCCTCCTCTCTACCAACCAGACACCCTCCTCTCTACCAACCAGACACCCTCCTCTCTACCAACCAGACACCCTCCTCTCTACCAACCAGACACCCTCCTCTCTACCAACCAGACACCCTCCTCTCTACCAACCAGACACCCTCCTCTCTACCAACAAGACACCCTCCTCTCTACCAACCAGACACCCTCCTCTCTACCAACCAGACACCCTCCTCTTTACCCTCCTCTCTACCAACCAGACACCCTCCTCTCTACCAACAAGACACCCTCCTCTCTACCAACAAGACACCCTCCTCTCTACCAACCAGACACCCTCCTCTCTACCAACCAGACACCCTCCTCTCTACCCTCCTCTCTACCGACCAGACACCCTCCTCTCTACCCTCCTCTCTACCGACCAGACACCCTCCTCTCTACCCTCCTCTCTACCGACCAGACACCCTCCTCTCTACCCTCCTCTCTACCAACCAGACACCCTCCTCTCTACCAACCAGACACCCTCCTCTCTACCCTCCTCTCTACCAACCAGACACCCACCTCTCTACCAACCAGACACCCTCCTCTCTACCGACCAGACACCCTCCTCTCTACCCTCCTCTCTACCAACCAGACACCCTCCTCTCTACCCTCCTCTCTACCAACCAGACACCCTCCTCTCTACCAACCAGACACCCTCCTCTCTACCGACCAGACACCCTCCTCTCTACCGACCAGACACCCTCCTCTCTACCAACCAGACACCCTCCACTCTACCAACCAGACACCCTCCTCTCCACCAACCAGACACCCTCCTCTCTACCGACCAGACACCCTCCTCTCTACCGACCAGACACCCTCCTCTCTACCAACCAGACACCCTCCTCTCTACCAACCAGACACCCTCCTCTCTACCAACCAGGCACCCTCCTCTCTACGGACCAGACACCCTCCTCTCCACCAACCAGACACCCTCCTCTCCACCAACCAGACACCCTCCTCTCCACCAACCAGACACCCTCCTCTCTACCAACCAGACACCCTCCTCTCTACCGACCAGACACCCTCCTCTCCACCAACCAGACACCCTCCTCTCCACCAACCAGACACCCTCCTCTCCACCAACCAGACACCCTCCTCTCTACCGACCAGACACCCTCCTCTCTACCAACCAGACACCATCCTCTCTACCAACCAGACACCCTCCTCTCTACCAACCAGACACCCTCCTCTCTACCGACCAGACACCCTCCTCTCTACCAACCAGACACACTCCTCTCTACCGACCAGACACCCTCCACTCTACCAACCAGACACCCTCCTCTCTACCAACCAGACACCCTCCTCTCTACCAACCAGACACCCTCCTCTCTACCGACCAGACACCCTCCTCTCTACCAACCAGACACCCTCCTCTCCACCAACCAGACACCCCCCTCTCTACCAACCAGACACCCTCCTCTCTACCAAGCAGACACCCTCCTCTCTACCCTCCTCTCTACCAACCAGACACCCTCCTCTCTACCAACCAGACACCCTCCTCTCTACCCTCCTCTCTACCAACCAGACACCCTCCTCTCTACCAACCACACACCCTCCTCTCTACCAACCAGACACCCTCCTCTCTACCGACCAGACACCCTCCTCTCTACCAACCAGACACCCTCCTCTCTACCGACCAGACACCCTCCTCTCTACCGACCAGACACCCTCCTCTCCACCAACCAGACACCCTCCTCTCTACCAACCAGACACCCTCCTCTCTACCAACCAGACACCCTCCTCTCTACCAACCAGACACCCTCCTCTCTACCAACCAGACACCCTCCTCTCTACCGACCAGACATCCTCCTCTCCACCAACCAGACACCCTCCTCTCTACCCTCCTCTCTACCAACCAGACACCCTCCTCTCTACCGACCAGACACCCTCCTCTCCACCAACCAGACACCCTCCACTCTACCAACCAGACACCCTCCTCTCTACCGACCAGACACCCTCCTCTCCACCAACCAGACACCCTCCTCTCTACCAACCAGACACCCTCCTCTCTACCAACCAGACACCCTCCTCTCTACCAACCAGACACCCTCCTCTCTACCAACCAGACACCATCCTCTCTACCAACCAGACACCCTCCTCTCTACCCACCTCTCTACCAACCAGACACCCTCCTCTCCACCAACCAGACACCCTCCTCTCTACCAACCAGACACCCTCCTCTCTACCAACCAGACACCCTCCTCTCTACCAACCAGACACCCTCCTCTCTACCAACCAGACACCATCCTCTCTACCAACCAGACACCCTCCTCTCTACCCACCTCTCTACCAACCAGACACCCTCCTCTCTACCAACCAGACACCCTCCTCTCCACCAACCAGACACCCTCCTCTCTACCAACCAGACACCCTCCTTTCTACCCACCTCTCTACCAACCAGACACCCTCCTCTCTACCAACCAGACACCCTCCTCTCCACCAACCAGACACCCTCCTCTCTACCCACCTCTCTACCAACCAGACACCCTCCTCTCTACCAACCAGACACCCTCCTCTCTACCGACCAGACACCCTCCTCTCCACCAACCAGACACCCTCCTCTCTACCAACCAGACACCCTCCTCTCTACCAACCAGACACCCTCCTCTCCACCAACCAGACACCCTCCTCTCCACCAACCAGACACCCTCCTCTCTACCAACCAGACACCCTCCTCTCTACCAACCAGACACCCTCCTCTCTACCGACCAGACACCCTCCTCTCTACCAACCAGACACCCTCCTCTCTACCAACCAGACACCCTCCTCTCTACCGAACAGACACCCTCCTCTCTACCAACCAGACACCCTCCTCTCTACCAACCAGACACCCTCCTCTCTACCAACCAGACACCCTCCTCTCTACCAACCAGACACCCTCCTCTCTACCAACCAGACACCCTCCTCTCTACCAACCAGACACCCTCCTCTCTACCAACCAGACACCCTCCTCTCTACCAACCAGACACCCTCCTCTCTACCAACAAGACACCCTCCTCTCTACCAACCAGACACCCTCCTCTCTACCAACCAGACACCCTCCTCTTTACCCTCCTCTCTACCAACCAGACACCCTCCTCTCTACCAACAAGACACCCTCCTCTCTACCAACAAGACACCCTCCTCTCTACCAACCAGACACCCTCCTCTCTACCAACCAGACACCCTCCTCTCTACCCTCCTCTCTACCGACCAGACACCCTCCTCTCTACCCTCCTCTCTACCGACCAGACACCCTCCTCTCTACCCTCCTCTCTACCGACCAGACACCCTCCTCTCTACCCTCCTCTCTACCAACCAGACACCCTCCTCTCTACCAACCAGACACCCTCCTCTCTACCCTCCTCTCTACCAACCAGACACCCACCTCTCTACCAACCAGACACCCTCCTCTCTACCGACCAGACACCCTCCTCTCTACCCTCCTCTCTACCAACCAGACACCCTCCTCTCTACCCTCCTCTCTACCAACCAGACACCCTCCTCTCTACCAACCAGACACCCTCCTCTCTACCGACCAGACACCCTCCTCTCTACCGACCAGACACTCTCCTCTCTACCAACCAGACACCCTCCACTCTACCAACCAGACACCCTCCTCTCCACCAACCAGACACCCTCCTCTCTACCAACCAGACACCCTCCTCTCCACCAACCAGACACCCTCCTCTCTACCAACCAGACACCCTCCTCTCTACCAACCAGACACCCTCCTCTCTACCAACCAGACACCCTCCTCTCTACCAACCAGACACCCTCCTCTCTACCAACCAGACACCCTCCTCTCTACCGACCAGACACCCTCCTCTCCACCAACCAGACACCCTCCTCTCTACCAACCAGACACCCTCCTCTCTACCGACCAGACACCCTCCTCTCTACCAACCAGACACCCTCCTCTCTACCAACCAGACACCATCCTCTCTACCAACCAGACACCCTCCTCTCTACCGACCAGACACCCTCCTCTCTACCGACCAGACACCCTCCTCTCTACCAACCAGACACCCTCCTCTCTACCAACCAGACACCCTCCTCTCTACCAACCAGACACCCTCCTCTCTACCAACCAGACACCCTCCTCTCTACCGACCAGACACCCTCCTCTCTACCCTCCTCTCTACCAACCAGACACCCTCCTCTCTACCCTCCTCTCTACCAACCAGACACCCTCCTCTCTACCAACCAGACACCCTCCTCTCTACCAACCAGACACCCTCCTCTCTAACAACCAGACACCCTCCTCTCTACCAACCAGACACCTTCCTCTCTACCGACCAGACAACTTCCTCTCTACCGACCAGACACCCTCCTCTCTACCGACCAGACACCTTCCTCTCTACCAACCAGACACCCTCCTCTCTACCGACCAGACACCCTCCTCTCTACCGACCAGACACCCTCCTCTCTACCAACCAGACACCCTCCACTCTACCGACCAGACACCCTCCTCTCTACCAACCAGACACCCTCCTCTCCACCAACCAGACACCCTCCTCTCTACCGACCAGACACCCTCCTCTCTACCCTCCTCTCTACCGACCAGACACCCTCCTCTCTACCGACCAGACACCCTCCTCTCTACCGACCAGACACCCTCCACTCTACCAACCAGACACCCTCCTCTCTACCGACCAGACACCCTCCTCTCTACCGACCAGACACCTTCCTCTCCACCAACCAGACACCCTCCTCTCCACCAACCAGACACCCTCCTCTCTAAAAACAAGACACCCTCCTCTCTACCAACCAGACACCCTCCTCTCTACCGACCAGACACCCTCCTCTCTACCGACCAGACACCCTCCTCTCTACCAACCAGACACCCTCATCTCTACCCTCCTCTCTACCAACCAGACACCCTCCTCTCTACCCTCCTCTCTACCGACCAGACACCCTCCTCTCTACCCTCCTCTCTACCGACCAGACACCCTCCTCTCTACCCTCCTCTCTACCGACCAGACACCCTCCTCTCTACCCTCCTCTCTACCAACCAGACACCCTCCTCTCTACCCTCCTCTCTACCAACCAGACACCCACCTCTCTACCAACCAGACACCCTCCTCTCTACCCTCCTCTCTACCAACCAGACACCCACCTCTCTACCAACCAGACACCCTCCTCTCTACCGACCAGACACCCTCCTCTCTACCCTCCTCTCTACCAACCAGACACCCTCCTCTCTACCAACCAGACACCCTCCTCTCTACCGACCAGACACCCTCCTCTCTACCGACCAGACACCCTCCTCTCTACCGACCAGACACCCTCCTCTCTACCGACCAGACACCCTCCTCTCTACCGACCAGACACCCTCCTCTCTACCAACCAGACACCCTCCTCTCTACCAACCAGACACCCTCCTCTCTACCAACCAGACACCCTCCTCTCTACCAACCAGACACCCTCCTCTCTACCAACCAGACACCCTCCTCTCTACCAACCAGACACCCTCCTCTCTACCATCCAGACACCCTCCTCTCTACCAACCAGACACCCTCCTCTCTACCAACCAGACACCCTCCTCTCTACCAACCAGACACCCTCCTCTCTACCAACCAGACACCCTCATCTCTACCAACCCTACACCCTCCTCTCCACCAACCAGACACCCTCCTCTCTACCAACCAGACACCCTCCTCTCTACCCTCCTCTCTACCGACCAGACACCCTCCTCTCTACCCTCCTCTCTACCAACCAGACACCCTCCTCTCTACCCTCCTCTCTACCGACCAGACACCCTCCTCTCTACCCTCCTCTCTACCGACCAGACACCCTCCTCTCTACCCTCCTCTCTACCGACCAGACACCCTCCTCTCTACCCTCCTCTCTACCAACCAGACACCCTCCTCTCTACCCTCCTCTCTACCAACCAGACACCCACCTCTCTACCAACCAGACACCCTCCTCTTTCTCCTCTAACATCCTCGTCTCTACCAACCAGACACCCAGAGATGTGACAACCCCAGCCTTCGACACCCCCATAGCTACAGCCTACACCCAGTCACTTACCCCCCGGTTCTGCTTGTTGGGTGACTCCTTGCCCCCATCCCTTTGTTTCCGAGAGTTGAGGATCTTGGTGGAGGGGATGTGCCACTTGGCCTCTGTAGAGAGGGGGAGGAAGAGAAGAGGGGTGAGATGAGATGAATGTGTCCTACAGGGTTACCACAGGCACTGTAGAGGTCATCTAGAGGTCATCTAATGTAGAGGTAGGAGACAGACAGTAGAGGTCATCTAGAGGTCATCTAATGTGGAGGTAGGAAACAGACAGTAGAGGTCATCTAGAGGTCATCTAATGTGGAGGTAGGAGACAGACAGTAGAGGTCATCTACAGGTCATCTAATGTAGAGGTAGGAGACAGACAGTAGAGGTCATATAGAGGTCATCTAATGTAGAGGTAGGAGTAAAATAGGGAGCAGAGTGACTCACCTGCCAACCGTGTACTCTCAAGGGTGGGCTCTCTGAGGGTGTCCCTGTACCCCTCTCTGTCTCCCCCCTGTAGCTCTCTGGAGCACTCATGGAGGACCGAGGACGGACACCTGGAAAGGGATGGAGGAGAGGTGAGGATGAGTTGGTTAATTATTCTACAGAGTGAGCTAACTAACATTCTGTCAGGGATGGAGAGGTGAAGAGGGCTATTGACTGAGCTAGCATAGTGGGAGAGGTAAATAATGGACAATAGAGAGAGCTATCTGCTAGCATACAGTCAGCAGTAAGGTAAGGATGGGCTAGCATACAGCTAGCTGCTAGCATACAGTCAGCAGTAAGGTAAGGATGGGCTAGCATACAGCTAGCTGCTAGCATACTGTCAGCAGTAAGGCAAGGAAGGCCTAGCATACAGCTAGCTGCTAGCATACAGTCAGCAGTAAGGTAAGGATGGGCTAGCATACAGCTAGCTGCTAGCATACAGTCAGCAGTAAGGTAAGGATGGGCTAGCATACAGCTAGCTGCTAGCATACTGTCAGCAGTAAGGCAAGGATGGGCTAGCATACAGCTAGCTGCTAGCATACTGTCAGCAGTAAGGTAAGGATGGGCTAGCATACAGCTAACTGCTAGCATACAGTCAGCAGTAAGGAAAGGATGGGCTAGCATACAGCTAGCTGCTAGCATACAGTCAGCAGTAAGGTAGGGATGGGCTAGCATACAGCTAGCTGCTAGCATACAGTCAGCAGTAAGGTAGGGATGGGCTAGCATACAGCTAGCTGCTAGCATACTGTCAGCAGTAAGGTAAGGATGGGCTAGCATACAGCTAGCTGCTAGCATACTGTCAGCAGTAAGGTAAGGATGGGCTAGCATACAGCTAACTGCTAGCATACAGTCAGCAGTAAGGAAAGGGTGGGCTAGCATACTGTCAGCAGTAAGGTAAGGATGGGCTAGCATACAGCTAGCTGCTAGCATACTGTCAATAGTAAGGTAAGGATGGGCTAGCATACAGCTAACTGCTAGCATACAGTCAGCAGTAAGGTAAGGATGAGCTAGCATACTGTCAGCAGTAAGGTAAGGATGGGCTAGCATACAGCTAACTGCTAGCATACTGTCAGCAGTAAGGTAAGGATGGGCTAGCATACAGCTAGCTGCTAGCAAGCTGTCAACATTTTTTTGTTTAAATTTTTTTATTTCACCTTTATTTAACCAGGTCTCATTTATAACTGCGATCTGGCCAAGATAAAGCAAAGCAGTGCGACACAAACAATAACACACAGTTACACATGGGATAAACAAACGCACAGTCAATAGCACAATAGAAAAATCTATATACAGTGTGTGCAAATGTAGTAAGATTAGGGAGGTAAGGCAATAAATAGGCCATAGTGGCGAAATAATTACAATTTAGCATTAACACTGGAGTGATAGATGTGCAGATGATGATGTGCAAGTAGAAATACTGGGGTGCAAAAGAGCAAAAAAAATAACGATATGTGGATGAGGTAGTTGGGTGGGCTATTTACAGATGGGCTGTGCACAGGTACAGTGATTGGTAAGCTGCTCTGACAGCTGATGCTTAAAGATAGTGAGGGGGATAGGAGTCTCCAGCTTCAGTGACTTTTGCAATTTGTACCAGTCATTGGCAGCAGAGAACTGGAAGGAAAGCAGGTGTTGGCTTTCAGTATTGTGTACTGAACGAGCGAACAACAAGGAGGAATTTGGACATAAATGATGGACTTTATCGAACAAATCAAACATTTATTGTGGAACTGGGATTCCTGGGAGAGCATTCTGATGAAGATCATCAAAGGTAAGTGAATATTTATAATGGTATTTCTGACTTTGTTGACTCCACAACATGGCGGATATCTGTATGGCTTGTTTTAGTCTCTGAGCGCTGTACTCAGATTATTGCATGGTTTGCTTTTTCCTTAAAGCTTTTTTGAAATCTGACACAGCAGTTGCATTAAGGAGAAGTTTGTCTAAATTCCATGCATAACACATGTATTTTCAACAATATATTTGAGTATTTCTGTTATGATGAGTATTTCTGTAAATTGATGTGGCTCTCTACAAAATCACCGGATGTTTTGGAGGCAAAACATTACTGATCATAACGCGCCAATGTAAACTAAGATTTTTGGATATAAATATGAACTTTATCGAACAAAACATACATGTATTGTGTAACATGAAGTCCAATGAGTCCCATGAGTCATTTTATCTCTATTTATGCTTTTTGTGACTCCTCTCTTTGGCTGGAAAAAATGGCTGTGTTTTTCTGTGGCTCTGTACTGACCTAACATAATCGTATGGTGTGTTTTTTTTAAAAATCTGACACGTTGGCTGGATTCACAACAAGTGTAGCTTTAATTTGGTTTTTTGCATGTGTGATTTCATGAAAGTTGAATTTTTATAGTAATTTACTTGAATTTGACGCTCTGCATTTGCACTGGATGTTGCCCATGTGGGGTGCTAACTGTATGCTAGCCCATATCCCAGAGAGGTTAACACAGTGTCCAAAGAAGGGCCAGAAGTATGCAGAATGGTGTCGTCTGCGTAGAGGTGGATCAGAGAATCACCAGCAGCAAGAGCAACATCATTGATGTATACAGAGAAGAGAGTCGGCCCGAGAATTGAACCCTGTGTCACCCCCATAGAGACGGCCAGAGGTCCGGACAACAGGCCCTCCGATTTGACACACTGAACTCTATCATAGAAGTAGTTGGTGAACCAGGCGAGGCAGTCATTTGAGAAACAAAGGCTATTGAGTCTGCCGATAATAATGTGGTGAATGACAGTGTCGATGAAGATGGCTGCACAGTACTGTCTTTTATCGATGGCGGTTATGATATCGTTTAGGACCTTGAGCGTGGCTGAGGTGCACCCATGACCAGCTCTGAAACCAGATTGCACAGCGGAGAAGGTACGGTGGGATTCTAAATGGTCGGTAATCTGTTTGTTAACTTGGCTTTCAACGACCTTAGAAAGGCAGGGTAGGATAGATATAGGTCTGTAACAGTTTGGGTCTAGAGTGTCCCCCCCTTTGAAGAGAGGGATGACCGCGGCAGCTTTCCAATCTTTGGGGATCTCAGACGATACGAAAGAGAGGTTGAACAGGCTAGTAATAGGGGTTGCAACAATGGCGGCAGATAATTTTAGAAAGAGAGGGTCCAGATTGTCTAGCCCGGCTGATTTGTACGGGTCCAGGTTTTTGCAGCTCTTCTCAGAACATCTGCTGTCTGGATTTGGGTGAAGGAGAAGCTGGGGACGGTTGTGCAATTAGCTGCAGGAGTGTGTAGCTGTTGACTGGGGTAGGGGTTGGGGTAGCCAGGAGGAAAGCATGACCAGCCATAGAGAAATGCTTGTTGAAATTCTCAATTGTAGTGGATTTATCAGTGGTGACAATGTTTCCTAGCCTCAGTGCAGTGGACAGCTGAGAGGAGGTGCTCTTTTCTCCATTGACTTTACAGTGTCCCAGAACTTTTGGGGAATTCGTGCTACAAGAGGCACATTTCTGTTTGAAAAAGCTAGCCTTTGCTTCCTAACTGACTGTGTATATTGGTTCCTGACCTCCCTGAAAAGTTGCAAATCGCGGGGACAATTCGATGCTAATGCAGAAAGCCACAGGATGTTTTTGTGCCGGTCAAGGGCAGTCGGGTCTGGGGTGAACCAGGGGGATATATCTGTTCCTGGTTCTACATGTTTTGAATGGGTTGTGCTTATTTAAGATGGTGAGAAAAGCACTTTTAAAGAACGACCAGGCATCCTCTACTGACGGGATGAGGTCAATATCCTTCTAGGATACCCAGGCCAGGTTGATTAGAAAGGCCTGCTCGCTGAAGTGTTTTAGGGAGCGTTTGACAGTGATGAGGGGTGGTCATTTGACCGCAGACCCATTTCGGACACAGGCAATGAGGCAGTAATCGCTGAGATCCTGGTTGAGGACAGCAGAGGTGTATTTGGAGGGCATGTTGGTCAGGATAATATCTATGAGGGTGCCCGTGTTTACGGATTTAGGGTTGTACCTGGTAGGTTCCTTGATAATTTGTGAGATTGAGGGCATCTAGCTTAGATTGTAGGACTGCCGGGGTGTTGACCTCTCTAGGGTAACGAGGTAACGCTAACGTCCCACCTTACCAACATCCAGTGAAAGTGCAGGGCGCCAAATTCAAACAACAGAAATCTCATAATTAGAATTCCTCAAAAATATATGTATTATACACCATTTTAAAGAAAAACGTGTTGTTAATCCCACCACAGTGTCCGATTTCAAAAAGGCTTTACGACAAAAGCATACCATGCGATTATGTTAGGTCAGTACCTAGTCACAAAAAACACAGCCATTTTTCCAGCCAAAGAGAGGAGTCACAAAAATCAGAAATAGAGATAAAATGAATCACTAACCTTTGATGCTTCATCAGATGACACTCATAGGACTTCATGTTA
>NC_074665.1:987051-1009551 GCF_029448725.1 Salvelinus fontinalis | reverse complement strand
CTTATTACACACGGTCACCTGAGGGTTCTCACAGTCAGCCCTAAAGACACACAACATATAGAATCTATATATTATATACTGTTATATATTATGACATTATAGTAGTGCTGGTCTCCCTTATTACACATGGTCACCTGTGGGTTCTCACAGTCAGCGCTATAGACAGACAACCTATATAGTAGAAGCTGTTATGCACATATGTTAAACAACTCTCTGTCTGTCTGATTACTGACTTGTCAGAGGTTTTTGCTACTGTAGACCACACTCTACTCTTAAATACCGTAAAACTTCAATTAAACGCAGAATCTCTCTACCGACCAGACACCCTCAAATAGCTGACAGTCTCTTTTCATTGCACGGCACACATATTAGCAAATGAGTGCGTTTCAAATAAACACCAGGTCTAAATGAAGAGTTTACGAGGTTACCATGAATTTCCTTACAGGGATAAATGTTTTTATTTACCCTTTATTTAACTAGTCAGTTCAGAACACATTCTGACTTCCAATGACGGCCTACCAGAAGACAAAAGGCCTGGTGCGGGGACGGGGGCTGGGATAAAAAAGATATATATCGGACAAAATACACATCACGACAAGAGAGCTCTAAGACAACAACACAGCAAGGAGGCAACACAACATGACAACAACATGGTAGCAACACAACATGACAACAACATGGTAGCAACACAACATGACAACAACATGGTAGCAACACAACATGACAACACAACATGGTAGCAACACAACATGACAACAACATGGTAGCAACACAACATGACAACAACATGGTAGCAACACAACATGACAACAACATGGTAACAACACAACATGGTAGCAACACAACATGACAACAACATGGTAGCAACACAACATGACAACAACATGGTAGCAACACAACATGACAACAACATGGTAACAACACAACATGGTAGCAACACAACATGACAACAACATGGTAGCAACACAACATGGTAGCAACACAACATGACAACACAACGTGACAACAACATGGTAGCAACACAACATGACAACAACATGGTAGCAACACAACATGACAACAGCATGGTAGCAACATGACATGACAACAACATGGTAACAACACAACATGGTAGCAACACAACATGACAACACAACGTGACAACAACATGGTAGCAACACAACATGACAACAACATGGTAACAACACAACATGGTAGCAACACAACATGACAACACAACGTGGTAGCAACACAACATGACAACACAACGTGACAACAACATGGTAGCAACACAACATGACAACAACATGGTAGCAACACAACATGGTAGCAACACAACATGACAACAACATGGTAGCAACACAACATGGTAGCAACACAACATGGTAGCAACATGACAACACAACGTGACAACAACATGGTAGCAACACAACATGATAGCAACATGGCAGCAACACAACATAACAACAACAACATGGTAGCAAGACAACATGACAACAACATGGTAGCAACACAACATGACAACAACATGGTAGCAACACAACATGACAACAACCTGGTAGCAACACAACGTGACAACAACATGGTAGCAACACAACGTGACAACAACATGGTAGCAACACAACATGACAACACAACATGGTAGCAACACAACATGACAACAGCATGGTAGCAACACAACATGACAACAACATGGTAACAACACAACATGACAACAGCATGGTAGCAACACAACATGACAACAACATGGTAGCAACACAACATGACAACAACATGGTAGCAACACAACATGACAACAACATGGTAGCAACACAACATGACAACAACATGGCAGCAACACAATATGACAACAACATGGTAGCAACACAACATGGTAGCAACACAACATGACAACAACATGGTAGCAACACAACATGACAACAACATGGTAGCAACACAACATGACAACAACATGGTAGCAACACAACATGACAACAACATGGTAGCAACACAACATGGTAGCAACACAACATGACAACAACATGGTAGCAACACAACATGACAACAACATGGTAGCAACACAACATGGTAGCAACACAACATGACAACAACATGGTAGCAACACAACATGGTAGCAACACAACATGACAACAACATGGTAGCAACACAACATGACAACAACATGGTAGCAACACAACATGGTAGCAACACAACATGACAACAACATGGTAGCAACACAACATGACAACAACATGGTAGCAACACAACATGACAACACAGCATGGTAGCAACACAACATGACAACAACATGGTAGCAACACAACATGACAACACAGCATGGTAGCAACACAACATGACAACAACATGGCAGCAACACAACATGACAACAACATGGTAGCAACACAACATGACAACAACATGGTAGCAACACAACATGGTGGCAACACAACATGGTGGCAACACAACATGGTGGCAACACAACATGACAACAACATGGTAGCAACACAACATGACAACAACATGGTAGCAACACAACATGGTAGCAACACAACATGATAACAGCATGGTAGCAACACAACATGACAACAACATGGTAGCAACACAACATGACAACAACATGGTAGCAACACAACTTGACAACAACATGGTAGCAACACAACATGACAACAACATGGTAGCAACACAACATGACAACACAGCATGGTAGCAACACAACATGGTGGCAACACAACATGATAACACAACATGGCAACACAACATGGTAGCAACACAACATGACAACAACATGGTAGCAACACAACGTGACAACACAGCATGGTAGCAACACAACATGGTGGCAACACAACATGGTAGCAACACAACATGACAACAACATGGTAGCAACACAACATGGTGGCAACACAACATGACAACAACATGGTAGCAACACAACATGGTAGCAACACAACATGGTAGCAGCACAAAACATGGTACCAACATTATTGGGCCCAGACAACAGCACAGAGGGCAAGAAGGTAGAGACAACAATACATCACTCAAAGCTGCCACAACTGTCAGTAAGAGTGTCCATGATTGAGTCTTTGAATGAAGAGATTGAGATAAAACTGTCCAGTTTGAGTGTTTGTTGCAGCTCGTTCCAGTCGCTAGCTGCAGAGAACTGAAAAGGCGACGGACTCAGGGATGTGTGTGCTTGTATGTTTGACTAGTTACATTAAATAATTCAGTAACGACTCAAAAAAATTACCAAAATCATCCGTTTTTATTCGCCAGTAAAAAACTGCTAGCTAACTGGCTGCTAACAGCTGAGAACTGCTAGCTAACTGGCTGCTAACAGCTGAGAACTGCTAGCTAACTGGCTGCTAACAGCTGGGAACTGCTAGCTAACTGGCTGCTAACAGCTGGGAACTGCTAGCTAACTGGCTGCTAACAGCTGGGAACTGCTAGCTAACTGGCTGCTAACAGCTGAGAACTGCTAGCTAACTGGCTGCTAACAGCTGAGAAATGCTAGCTAACTGGCTGCCAAACAGCTGGGAACTGCTAGCTAACTGGCTGCTAACAGCTGAGAACTGCTAGCTAACTGGCTGCTAACAGCTGGGAACTGCTAGCTAACTGGCTGCTAACAGCTGAGAACTGCTAGCTAACTGGCTGCTAACAGCTGAGAACTGCTAGCTAACTGGCTGCTAACAGCTGAGAACTGCTAGCTAACTGGCTGCTAACAGCTGAGAACTGCTAGCTAACTGGCTGCTAACAGCTGAGAACTGCTAGCTAACTGGCTGCTAACAGCTGAGAACTGCTAGCTAACTGGCTGCTAACAGCTGGGAACTGCTAGCTAACTGGCTGCTAACAGCTGAGAACTGTTAGGATTTATGTTTATGCAATATAGCCTGTTAGCATATTGTTTGAAGATGAATATTGCTTTGTTACACACACATACAAACAATAAAGACGGAGGTGTGTGTGTAGGTGTAAGGACTGACCAACACAGGCAATAAAAGCTGTGGACAGTCTGGAGAGGGGAGGGGTGCATCTCTCTAGGCCAATCAGGAGGTTAGAATACAGGACAATACCATATTAGGAACTGTTTCAGTGTAGAATCGACAGACACAAGACGGATCTAATCTACCCAGCAACCAGATGTGGACAAAAGGAACGCGCCAAGGGGCTTGGACAAATCCGAGGGCCAGCAAAGGCGGGGCAAAGTCTAAACCGCGCCCAGCCTCTACTGTGATAGGCCAACAGACGCGTTGGAACTACGTCATCACGGTATAAGAGCAGCTGTTTACATACTTCCTGCCAGTTCCCTGTTAACCCTGCGTGGTGATGCAGCGAACCCGTATATACGAAAATTGCATTTGCCCTTCATTGTTTGCGGTAATTAAACATAATTAAAGAAAGTTAGCAGACCTTGCTTTTTATTTATCCTGACACCGGATGTGTTACACGCAGCGTTCACAGAACTGCTAGCTAACTGGCTGCTAACAGCTGAGAACTGCTAGCTAACTGGCTGCTAACAGCTGAGAACTGCTAGCTAACTGGCTGCTAACAGCTGAGAACTGCTAGCTAACTGGCTGCTAACAGCTGAGAACTGCTAGCTAACTGGCTGCTAACAGCTGTATTGCTAGCTAACTGGCTGCTAACAGCTGGGAACTGCTAGCTAACTGGCTGCTAACAGCTGAGAACTGCTAGCTAACTGGCTGCTAACAGCTGAGAACTGCTAGCTAACTGGCTGCTAACAGCTGAGAACTGCTAGCTAACTGGCTGCTAACAGCTGAGAACTGCTAGCTAACTGGCTGCTAACAGCTGAGAACTGCTAGCTAACTGGCTGCTAACAGCTGAGAACTGCTAGCTAACTGGCTGCTAACAGCTGAGAACTGCTAGCTAACTGGCTGCTAACAGCTGAGAACTGCTAGCTAACTGGCTGCTAACAGCTGAGAACTGCTAGCTAACTGGCTGCTAACAGCTGAGAACTGCTAGCTAACTAGCTGCTAACAGCTGAGAAATGCTAGCTAACTGGCTGCTAACAGCTGAGAACTGCTAGCTAACTGGCTGCTAACAGCTGGGAACTGCTAGCTAACTGGCTGCTAACAGCTGGGAACTGCTAGCTAACTGGCTGCTAACAGCTGAGAACTGCTAGCTAACTGGCTGCTAACAGCTGTATTGCTAGCTAACTGGCTGCTAACAGCTGGGAACTGCTAGCTAACTGGCTGCTAACAGCTGAGAACTGCTAGCTAACTGGCTGCTAACAGCTGAGAACTGCTAGCTAACTGGCTGCTAACAGCTGAGAACTGCTAGCTAACTGGCTGCTAACAGCTGAGAACTGCTAGCTAACTGGCTGCTAACAGCTGAGAACTGCTAGCTAACTGGCAAGCACAAAAACAGTCACCTTCGGTAGTACAGACCGCCAGCGTTTAACTGATCGCCCTCGAGTGGCAAAAGTAAAAACTGCCGGAAACACACAGTTAAAGAAAAATAATTATTCTGTCAACGAAAGTAATGATTTTTTTTTGTTGAGGCATACTAACACAAAAGAAACACGACAGTGTGTAAACGATAACCCATTAGTGATGGAAATTAAGAAATTGATTAAAATGCTGGAATTAAAATATGTATACATGATCTCTTCCCTGGAGTAAGAAAGGAAACCAACTAACGCTAATATCTTGAGAAATGTACAGTGGTGCAGTACACAGTGGACCGAGAAGTCAGCTGGGGTCAAGAGCCAGAGGGAATCATAATCACACGGCATGGCTGCTCAGGACAGCTCTTATGTAAAACCATCACACACACACACACACACACAGACAGACAGACAGACAGACAGACAGACAGACAGACAGACAGACAGACAGACAGACAGACAGACAGACAGACAGACAGACAGACAGTAGAGTTACATCTTTTCACTCTCTCCAAGGGCAGTCATTATATAACAGGAGAGTGTATTATGCTGTCATTCTTTATAGACCTTCAAAATGTCAATTTACCCCGAGGATGGTCCTCTTGACTGTTGCTGGCTGCACAGAGCTGTCACAGAGCTGTCAGCCAGCCAGACAGTCAGCCAGCCAGTCAGCCAGCCAGTCAGTCAGTCAGCCAGTCAGCCAGCCAGCCAGCCAGCCAGTCGGCCAGCCAGTCAGCCAACCAGCCAGTCAGCCAGCCAGTCAGCCAACTAGCCAGTCAGCCAGCCAGTCAGCCAGCCAGCCAGTCGGCCAGCCAGTCAGCCAACCAGCCAGTCAGTCAGCCAGCCAGCCAGTCAGCCAACTAGCCAGTCGGCCAGCCAGCCAGCCAGTCGGCCAGCCAGTCAGCCAGCCACCCAGCCAGCCAGCCAGTCAGCCAGCCAGCCAGCCAGTCGGCCAGCCAGTCAGCCAGCCACCCAGCCAGCCAGCCAGTCAGCCAGCCAGCCCGTCGGCCAGTCAGCCAACCAGCCAGTCAGCCAGCCAGCCAGCCAGTCAGCCAGCCAGCCAGTCAGCCAGCCAGTCGGCCAGCCAGTCAGCCAGCCAGCCGGTCAGCCAGCCAGCCAGTCAGCCAACCAGCCAGTCAGCCAGGCGTACAGTATGGAGTAGGACCATTGTAGGACTACTGTATGGTCACAACTTATAGATTTGTTTATGTGCCGCTGTGCGTTTTGTTGCTAACCTCACTTTGCTACCTGCCAACTTTACGTTTTTTACTTTATAATTACCGTTTTCTATTTTACATTTTTCCCTCGCTCAACTTTTTTCATTCAACTTTTCACCCCGGACGCTTTATCTGGACATGGTTTTACAGGACCTCCACCAGCCGAAGCTAAGCAGTAACATTAACATGATGCCTTCTAATTGCAGTCGCTGTACTCATAATATACAGGAGAACAATCGAGGATAGCCGTGCTGCAAGCCCAGCTTCAGATGCCATCGTTAGGCAGAATCATTTCAGTGTAGGAAAGGATGAAACAGCGCCTGTGCCCCCAGTAAGTACAGATCGTAACGTTAGTATAAATCCCCTCGCACAGTCCCCGCAGCCGGACAACTTTCTCATGGCCTCTGGAGGGAAATGCTGTAGGAATGCTCAACCGGCGTCGCTCATTCAGCCGACAGAAACTTTCAACCAGTTCTCCCCATTAAGCAGCGAGTCGGAGTCTGAGGCTGAGTCTTCTCTGGTCTCTCTTCCACCTGTTACGGGGTCTGAGACGCCGAAGACTCCCACTTTTAGCTCTGACAAATTGAAAGAGTATAGGGATATTGTTATCCACGTCAGCACCAACAATGTGTCATGACGTCGCCTGCTTGGGTAGTGCAAACCCCATCCCCCTCTCCCTGCCTCCCCCTTTCCTACCACAACCCATGCGGTGATCACAGAGAGATGTCGTAAATTCCTGAGAATCTCCTCGTGGCAAAACAGTATTATAGACAGAGGGTAAACGTTCAGGACAAAGGAATTATCTTCCACCTCACAGAACTTGAGGTATGAACATATTTCATGTTCCTGCAAATATAGGAATCGATGAAGATCCTAGCTATTAACATGTCCATTTGTCCCCACGTGGGAATCTCAGGAGAGACTGTGGGACCACATTACCATACCGCTGTTTATATAATAACCTCAGATATGAGGTTTACACCTGTTTGTTGGATAAAATGAATGAGTGAGTATGATACTGTTTGTATAATTGTGTAATATGATTTTGAACTGGTCCGGTTTGGAGCGAGCGGTCGCATTTGCATTCGCTCCGCAGGTAGTATAACTTTTCATTACATTTCATTACATTTCATTATAGTACAACGGTTTGATTTGTCTAACCTTAGCAATTTCTTCTTAGCTAGCTACATAGCCGTCTGTGTATCAAAGATAATTGCGTAATTATCGTATTTCGTCGTCTATCGTAGTCCACACTGCTATCTGCCCAGCAGCTAGCCAGCTAGCAAACGTCCACCGTCTACCGAATAGTAGTATAACTTTTCATTACATTTCATTATAGTACAACGGTCTGATTTTCATTTTCATTACAGTACAACGGTTTGATTTGTTTGATCTTAGCTAGCTACATAGCCGTCTTTGTATCAAACATAATTGTGTAGTTATTGAGGTTCGCTAGCCAGCTATCTTCGTCCTAACGTAACGCAACGTAGCCAACACTGCTAGCTAGCCACCGAATAGCAGCATTGTAGAAACGAGTGCATTACAACGGAACGACTTGATTTGTGTAGTGTTAGCTGGCTACACAGTTGTCTTTGCTATCTTTGATTTGTTTGATCTTAGCTAGCTACTTAGCTGGCTACATAGCCGTCTTTGTATCAAAGATAATTGTGTAGTTATCGAGGTTCGCTGAGGTTCGCTAGCCAGGTATTCTCGTCCTAACGTAACGTAACGTAACGTAGTCAACCCTGCTAGCTAGCCAGCTAGCCACCGATTAGCAGCACTGTAGAAACGATTACATTACAATGGAACGACTTGATTTGTGTAGTGTTAGCTAGCTACATAGTTTTCTTTGCTATCTTTGTATCTAAGATAATTGTGTAGCTTTGAGTAATTATCGGTTAGCTAGCCAGCTATTTTTGCCTGCCGCGCTGCCGTCCTCCTACCTAGCCAACACCGCTAGCTAACACTGCTAGCTAGCCAACTTCTACCGAATAGCAGCACTGTAGAAACTTACATTACAACGGAACGACTTGATTAGCGTAGTGTTAGCTAGTTG
This sequence comes from Salvelinus fontinalis, assembly GCF_029448725.1. Taxonomy (NCBI): domain Eukaryota; kingdom Metazoa; phylum Chordata; class Actinopteri; order Salmoniformes; family Salmonidae; genus Salvelinus; species Salvelinus fontinalis. The sequence continues at coordinate 1,000,922 of NC_074665.1, read as the reverse complement.
TCTTTGCTGTCCTTGTATCCATGATAATTGTGTAGTTTAGAGAAATTTAGAGAAATTATCGAGGTTACCTAGCCAGCTTCACTTTCAACAACGCAGCCACTGCTAGCCAGGCTACTTCACCAGCCAGCAGTACTATATCATTTTAGTCAATAAGATCTTTTATTTATATTTTTTTTTGCAACGTAAGCTTAACTTTCTGAACATTCGAGACGTGTAGTCCACTTGTCATTCTAATCTCCTTTGCATTAGCGTAGCCTCTTCTGTAGCCTGTCAACTATGTGTCTGTCTATCCCTGTTCTCTCCTCTCTGCACAGACCATACAAACGCTTCACACCGCGTGGCCGCGCCCACCCTAACCTGGTGGTCCCAGCCCGCACGACCCACGTGGAGTTCCAGGTCTCCGGTAGCCTCTGGAACTGCCGATCTGCGGCCAACAAGGCAGAGCTCATCTCAGCCTATGCGTCCCTCCAGTCCCTCGACTTCTTGGCACTGACGGAAACATGGCTCACCACAGATAACACTGCTACTCCTACTGCTCTCTCTTCGCCTGCCCACGTGTTCTCGCACACCCCGAGAGCTTCTGGTCAGCGGGGTGGTGGCACCGGGATCCTCATCTCTCCCAAGTGGTCATTCTCTCTTTCTCCCCTTACCCATCTGTCTATCGCCTCCTTTGAATTCCATGCTGTCACAGTTACCAGCCCTTTCAAGCTTAACATCCTTATCATTTATCGCCCTCCAGGTTCCCTTGGAGAGTTCATCAATGAGCTTGATGCCTTGATAAGCTCCTTTCCTGAGGACGGCTCACCTCTCACAGTTCTGGGTGACTTTAACCTCCCCATGTCTACCTTTGACTCATTCCTCTCTGCCTCCTTCTTTCCACTCCTCTCCTCTTTTGACCTCACCCTCTCACCTTCCCCCCTACTCACAAGGCAGGCAATACGCTTGACCTCATCTTTACTAGATGCTGTTCTTCCACTAACCTCATTGCAACTCCCCTCCAAGTCTCCGACCACTACCTTGTATCCTTTTCCCTCTCGCTCTCATCCAACACTTCCCACACTGCCCCTACTCGGATGGTATCGCGCCGTCCCAACCTTCGCTCTCTCTCCCCCGCTACTCTCTCCTCTTCCATCCTATCATCTCTTCCCTCTGCCCAAACCTTCTCCAACCTATCTCCTGATTCTGCCTCCTCAACCCTCCTCTCCTCCCTTTCTGCATCCTTTGACTCTCTATGTCCCCTATCCTCCAGGCCGGCTCGGTCCTCCCCTCCCGCTCCGTGGCTCGATGACTCATTGCGAGCTCACAGAACAGGGCTCCGGGCAGCCGAGCGGAAATGGAGGAAAACTCGCCTCCCTGCGGACCTGGCATCCTTTCACTCCCTCCTCTCTACATTTTCCTCTTCTGTCTCTGCTGCTAAAGCCACTTTCTACCACTCTAAATTCCAAGCATCTGCCTCTAACCCTAGGAAGCTCTTTGCCACCTTCTCCTCCCTCCTGAATCCTCCTCCCCCCCCCCCCTCCTCCCTCTCTGCAGACGACTTCGTCAACCATTTCGAAAAGAAGGTCGACGACATCCGATCCTCGTTTGCTAAGTCAAACGACACCGCTGGTTCTGCTCACACTGCCCTACCCTGTGCTCTGACCTCTTTCTCCCCTCTCTCTCCAGATGAAATCTCGCGTCTTGTGACGGCCGGCCGCCCAACAACCTGCCCGCTTGACCCTATCCCCTCCTCTCTTCTCCAGACCATTTCCGGAGACCTTCTCCCTTACCTCACCTCGCTCATCAACTCATCCTTGACCGCTGGCTACGTCCCTTCCGTCTTCAAGAGAGCGAGAGTTGCACCCCTTCTGAAAAAACCTACACTCGATCCCTCCGATGTCAACAACTACAGACCAGTATCCCTTCTTTCTTTTCTCTCCAAAACTCTTGAACGTGCCGTCCTTGGCCAGCTCTCCTGCTATCTCTCTCAGAATGACCTTCTTGATCCAAATCAGTCAGGTTTCAAGACTAGTCACTCAACTGAGACTGCTCTTCTCTGTATCATGGAGGCGCTCCGCACTGCTAAAGCTAACTCTCTCTCCTCTGCTCTCATCCTTCTAGACCTATCGGCTGCCTTCGATACTGTGAACCATCAGATCCTCCTCTCCACCCTCTCCGAGTTGGGCATCTCCGGCGCGGCCCACGCTTGGATTGCGTCCTACCTGACAGGTCGCTCCTACCAGGTGGCGTGGCAAGAATCTGTCTCCTCACCACGCGCTCTCACCACTGGTGTCCCCCAGGGCTCTGTTCTAGGCCCTCTCCTATTCTCGCTATACACCAAGTCACTTGGCTCTGTCATAACCTCACATGGTCTCTCCTATCATTGCTATGCAGACGACACACAATTAATCTTCTCCTTTCCCCCTTCTGATGACCAGGTGGCGAATCGCATCTCTGCATGTCTGGCAGACATATCAGTGTGGATGACGGATCACCACCTCAAGCTGAACCTCGGCAAGACGGAGCTGCTCTTCCTCCCGGGGAAGGACTGCCCGTTCCATGATCTCGCCATCACGGTTGACAACTCCATTGTGTCCTCCTCCCAGAGCGCTAAGAACCTTGGCGTGATCCTGGACAACACCCTGTCGTTCTCAACTAACATCAAGGCGGTGGCCCGTTCCTGTAGGTTCATGCTCTACAACATCCGCAGAGTACGACCCTGCCTCACACAGGAAGCGGCGCAGGTCCTAATCCAGGCACTTGTCATCTCCCGTCTGGATTACTGCAACTCGCTGTTGGCTGGGCTCCCTGCCTGTGCCATTAAACCCCTACAACTCATCCAGAACGCCGCAGCCCGACTGGTGTTCAACCTTCCCAAGTTCTCTCACGTCACCCCGCTCCTCCGCTCTCTCCACTGGCTTCCAATTGAAGCTCGCATCCGCTACAAGACCATGGTGCTTGCCTACGGAGCTGTGAGGGGAACGGCACCTCAGTACCTTCAGGCTCTGATCAGGCCCTACACCCAAACAAGGGCACTGCGTTCATCCACCTCTGGCCTGCTCGCCTCCCTACCACTGAGGAAGTACAGTTCCCGCTCAGCCCAGTCAAAACTGTTCGCTGCTCTGGCACCCCAATGGTGGAACAAACTCCCTCACGACGCCAGGACAGCGGAGTCAATCACCACCTTCCGGAGACACCTGAAACCCCACCTCTTCAAGGAATACCTAGGATAGGATAAAGCAATCCTTCTGCCCCCCCCCCCCTTAAAAGATTTAGATGCACTATTGTAAAGTGGCTGTTCCACTGGATGTCATAAGGTGAATGCACCAATTTGTAAGTCGCTCTGGATAAGAGCGTCTGCTAAATGACTTAAATGTAAATGTTAAATGTAACTGTTTAATGAAGGAAAATACAAATCCCTGTTGTATTTGAACTAAATCATAGGACCCGCCCCTGAGCCAGTTGGGTCAGAGACCATGGGACCACCCCTCTCTGCTATCTGAATAAAAGCCAACTCTAAGAAATTACCATTTAGACCATGTTTATCCTCCAAGGAGGAGAACGAAGGTTGAGTATAATTGCTGAATCTTTAACCATACCACGTGGTTAAAACTCTTATACGAATCATAACAAGTCTTTGATATTGACTACTAGTCTGCAGCTAGGAATTCGGTATCATTGAACGCGAAGAAAGACAACCGCCGAAACATCCATTCTATAACGAATGTCACTCTGAACAATCCACAATAACTACGACAGAAAGACAACAAAAACGAACTTCTCTCCAACGATCAAGACAACACACCGAGCGTAACTATATATATATTGATTGCAATTGTTCCCGAATGAGTGAGCGTTCATGTGTAAGGATTAGCATGTCAATTGTTATAGTTATGGACTCTGTAGTGAATTCTTAGTCGAACGCCATTTTCCCTTTGTCTAACAGCCGCCATGACGGTTCAGCCCACTGGGGCATATTTCTCCCATCATTTCATGTAACTATTTTAAGTTTGTTTGTTTGTTTATGCATTTCTGGGAATTAATTAGTTAGTAATAAATAAATGATTTAAGACAATTGATGTATGGATGACTCATAGTGAAGACTGGGTTCGTGCAGATAATCGACAATTCACGACGTTTGGAAAGAGACTAACGTGAGGTAGAGTAAATAAATCATTAATTAGAAGACTATTGATCAGATATGAAAATATCTGAAAGGTTATATTGGGAAATTATAACTTTGTAATCTAATAACTTTCCCTGGTGCCCTCGAATTCATAGTTAATTAGTTACGTTATTACTCAAGTGATAGCGTAATCCCTAATTACAGGAATCTATGATAAAGACTAAAAGTCTTCAATTTAACGATAGCAGCTGGATGAGGGGACTCTCTTCTTTGCTCAACTCTTGGCATTGCAGGGCTTGGTAATGATATGAGAGGGGGTCACTGTATTTTAGATGTTTCCAAAACTTAATTGCTCTTTTTTGAGTTTTTATTATTAATGGATATTTGCCTAATTCTGCCCTGCATGCATTGTTTGTAGTTTTCCTCTGGACATGTAGGAGAATCTTACAGAACTCTGCATGCAGGGTTTCAATGGGGTGTTTGTCACATTTGGTGAAATCTTATTTTGCAAGTGGACCCCACACCTCGCTGCCATAAAGTGGACCCCACACCTCGCTGCCATAAAGTGGACCCCACACCTCACTGCCATAAAGTGGAACCCACAACTCGCTGCCATAAAGTGGACCCCACACCTCACTGCCATAAAGTGGACCCCACACCTCACTGCCATAAAGTGGACCCCACACCTCACTGCCATAAAGTGGACCCCACACCTCGCTGCCATAAAGTGGACCCCACACCTCACTGCCATAAAGTGGACCCCACACCTCGCTGCCATAAAGTGGACCCCACACCTCGCTGGCATAAAGTGGACCCCACACCTCGCTGCCATAAAGTGGAACCCAAACCTCGCTGCCATAAAGTGGACCCCAAACCTCGCTGCCATAAAGTGGACCCCACACCTCGCTGCCATAAAGTGGACCGCACACCTCACTGCCATAAAAGTGGACCCCACACCTCACTGCCATAAAGTGGACCCCACACCTCACTGCCATAAAGTGGACCCCACACCTCGCTGCCATAAAGTGGACCCCACACCTCACTGGTATAAAGTGGACCCCACACCTCGCTGCCATAAAGTAGACCCCGCACCTCGCTGCCATAAAGTGGACCCCGCACCTCTCTGCCATAAAGTGGACCCCACACCTCGCTGCCATAAAGTGGACCCCACACCTCACTGCCATAAAGTGGACCCCACACCTCGCTGCCATAAAGTGGACCCCACACCTCGCTGGCATAAAGTGGACCCCACACCTCGCTGGCATAAAGTGGACCCCAAACCTCGCTGCCATAAAGTGGACCCCACACCTCGCTGCCATAAAGTGGAACCCAAACCTCGCTACCATAAAGTGGACCCCACACCTCGCTGCCATAAAGTGGACCCCACACCTCGCTGCCATAAAGTGGTCCCCAAACCTCGCTGCCATAAAGTGGACCCCACAACTCGCTGCCATAAAGTGGACCCCACACCTCGCTGCCATAAAGTGGACCCCACACCTCGCTGCCATAAAGTGGACCCCACACCTCGCTGCCATAAAGTGGACCCCACACCTCGCTGACATAAAGTGGACCCCGAACCTCGCTGCCATAAAGTGGACCCCACACCTCGCTGCCATAAAGTGGACCCCACACCTCGCTGCCATAAAGTGGACCCCACACCTCGCTGCCATAAAGTGGACCCCACACCTCGCTGCCATAAAGTGGACCCCAAACCTCGCTGCCATAAAGTGGACCCCACACCTCGCTGCCATAAAGTGGACCCCACACCTCGCTGGCATAAAGTGGACCCCACTACTCGCTGGCATAAAGTGGACCCCACACCTCGCTGCCATAAAGTGGACCCCACACCTCGCTGCCATAAAGTGGACCCCACACCTCGCTGCCATAAAGTGGACCCTACACCTCGCTGCCATAAAGTGGACCCCACACCTCGCTGCCATAAAGTGGACCCCACACCTCGCTGCCATAAAGTGGACCCCACACCTCGCTGCCATAAAGTGGACCCCAAACCTCGCTGCCATAAAGTGGACCCCACACCTCGCTGCCATAAAGTGGACCCCACACCTCGCTGCCATAAAGTGGACCCCACACCTCGCTGCCATAAAGTGGACCCCACACCTCGCTGCCATAAAGTGGACCCCACACCTCGCTGCCATAAAGTGGACCCCACACCTCGCTGCCATAAAGTGGACCCCACACCTCGCTGCCATAAAGTGGACCCCACACCTCGCTGCCATAAAGTGGACCCCACACCTCGCTGCCATAAAGTGGACCCCACACCTCGCTGCCATAAAGTGGACCCCACACCTCGCTGCCATAAAGTGGACCCCACACCTCACTGCCATAAAGTGGACCCCACACCTCACTGCCATAAAGTGGACCCCACACCTCGCTGCCATAAAGTGGACCCCACACCTCGCTGCCATAAAGTGGACCCCACACCTCGCTGCCATAAAGTGGACCCCACACCTCGCTGCCATAAAGTGGACCCCACACCTCGCTGCCATAAAGTGGACCCCAAACCTCGCTGCCATAAAGTGGAACCCAAACCTCGCTACCATAAAGTGGAACCCAAACCTCGCTACCATAAAGTGGACCCCACACCTCGCTGCCATAAAGTGGACCCCACACCTCGCTGCCATAAAGTGGACCCCACACCTCGCTGCCATAAAGTGGACCCCACACCTCGCTGCCATAAAGTGGACCCCACACCTCGCTGCCATAAAGTGGACCCCACACCTCGCTGCCATAAAGTGGACCCCACACCTCGCTGCCATAAAGTGGACCCCACACCTCGCTGCCATAAAGTGGACACCACACCTCGCTGCCATAAAGTGGACCCCACACCTCGCTGCCATAAAGTGGACCCCAAACCTCGCTGCCATAAAGTGGACCCCACACCTCGCTGCCATAAAGTGGACCCCACACCTCGCTGCCATAAAGTGGACCCCACACCTCGCTGGCATAAAGTGGATCCCACACCTCGCTGGCATAAAGTGGACCCCACACCTCGCTGCCATAAAGTGGACCCCACACCTCGCTGCCATAAAGTGGACCCCACACCTCGCTGCCATAAAGTGGACCCTACACCTCGCTGCCATAAAGTGGACCCCACACCTCGCTGCCATAAAGTGGACCCCACACCTCGCTGCCATAAAGTGGACCCCACACCTCGCTGCCATAAAGTGGACCCCAAACCTCGCTGCCATAAAGTGGACCCCACACCTCGCTGCCATAAAGTGGACCCCACACCTCGCTGCCATAAAGTGGACCCCACACCTCGCTGCCATAAAGTGGACCCCACACCTCACTGCCATAAAGTGGACCCCACACCTCACTGCCATAAAAGTGGACCCCACACCTCGCTGCCATAAAGTGGACCCCACACCTCACTGGTATAAAGTGGACCCCGCACCTCGCTGCCATAAAGTAGACCCCGCACCTCGCTGCCATAAAGTGGACCCCACACCTCGCTGCCATAAAGTGGACCCCACACCTCGCTGCCATAAAGTGGACCCCACACCTCGCTGGCATAAAGTGGACCCCACACCTCGCTGGCATAAAGTGGACCCCACACCTCGCTGCCATAAAGTGGACCCCACACCTCGCTGCCATAAAAGTGGACCCCACACCTCGCTGCCATAAAGTGGACCCCAAACCTCGCTGCCATAAAGTGGACCCCACACCTCACTGCCATAAAGTGGACCCCACACCTCACTGCCATAAAGTGGACCCCACACCTCGCTGCCATAAAGTGGACCCCACACCTCACTGCCATAAAGTGGACCCCACACCTCGCTGTCTTAAAGTGGACCCCACACCTCGCTGCCATAAAGTGGACCCCACACCTCACTGCCATAAAGTGGACCCCACACCTCGCTGCCATAAAGTGGACCCCACACCTAGCTGCCATAAAGTGGACCCCACACCTCGCTGCCATAAAGTGGACCCCAAACCTCGCTGCCATAAAGTGGAACCCAAACCTCGCTACCATAAAGTGGACCCCACACCTCGCTGCCATAAAGTGGACCCCACACCTCGCTGCCATAAAGTGGACCCCAAACCTCGCTGCCATAAAGTGGACCCCACACCTCGCTGCCATAAAGTGGACCCCACACCTCGCTGCCATAAAGTGGACCCCACACCTCGCTGCCATAAAGTGGACCCCACACCTCGCTGCCATAAAGTGGACCCCACACCTCGCTGCCATAAAGTGGACCCCACACCTCGCTGCCATAAAGTGGACCCCACACCTCGCTGCCATAAAGTGGACCCCAAACCTCGCTGCCATAAAGTGGACCCCACACCTCGCTGCCATAAAGTGGACCCCACACCTCGCTGCCATAACGTGGACCCCACACCTCGCTGGCATAAAGTGGATCCCACACCTCGCTGGCATAAAGTGGACCCCACACCTCGCTGCCATAAAGTGGACCCCACACCTCGCTGCCATAAAGTGGACCCCACACCTCGCTGCCATAAAGTGGACCCTACACCTCGCTGCCATAAAGTGGACCCCACATCTCGCTGCCATAAAGTGGACCCCACACCTCGCTGCCATAAAGTGGACCCCACACCTCGCTGCCATAAAGTGGACCCCAAACCTCGCTGCCATAAAGTGGACCCCACACCTCGCTGCCATAAAGTGGACCCCACACCTCGCTGCCATAAAGTGGACCCCACACCTCGCTGCCATAAAGTGGACCCCACACCTCACTGCCATAAAGTGGACCCCACACCTCACTGCCATAAAAGTGGACCCCACACCTCGCTGCCATAAAGTGGACCCCACACCTCACTGGTATAAAGTGGACCCCGCACCTCGCTGCCATAAAGTGGACCCCGCACCTCGCTGCCATAAAGTGGACCCCACACCTCGCTGCCATAAATTGGACCCCACACCTCGCTGCCATAAAGTGGACCCCACACCTCGCTGGCATAAAGTGGACCCCACACCTCGCTGGCATAAAGTGGACCCCACACCTCGCTGCCATAAAGTGGACCCCACACCTCGCTGCCATAAAGTGGAACCCAAACCTCGCTGCCATAAAGTGGACCCCACACCTCGCTGCCATAAAGTGGACGCCACACCTCGCTGCCATAAAGTGGACCCCAAACCTCGCTGCCATAAAGTGGACCCCACTCCTCGCTGCCATAAAGTGGACCCCACACCTCTCTGCCATAAAGTGGACCCCACACCTCGCTGCCATAAAGTGGACCCCACACCTCGCTGCCATAAAGTGGACCCCACACCTCGCTGCCATAAAGTGGACCCCACACCTCGCTGCCATAAAGTGGACCCCACACCTCGCTGCCATAAAGTGGACCCCAAACCTCGCTGCCATAAAGTGGACCCCACACCTCGCTGCCATAAAGTGGACCCCACACCTCGCTGCCATAATTTGGACCCCACACCTCGCTGGCATAAAGTGGACCCCACACCTCGCTGGCATAAAGTGGACCCCACACCTCGCTGCCATAAAGTGGACCCCACACCTCGCTGCCATAAAGTGGACCCCACACCTCGCTGCCATAAAGTGGACCCCACACCTCGCTGCCATAAAGTGGACCCCACACCTCGCTGCCATAAAGTGGACCCCACACCTCGCTGCCATAAAGTGGACCCCACACCTCGCTGCCATAAAGTGGACCCCACACCTCGCTGCCATAAAGTGGACCCCACACCTCGCTGCCATAAAGTGGACCCCACACCTCGCTGCCATAAAGTGGACCCCAAACCTCGCTGCCATAAAGTGGACCCCACACCTCGCTGCCATAAAGTGGACCCCACACCTCGCTGCCATAAAGTGGACCCCACACCTCGCTGCCATAAAGTGGACCCCACACCTCGCTGCCATAAAGTGGACCCCACACCTCGCTGCCATAAAAGTGGACCCCACACCTCGCTGCCATAAAGTGGACCCCACACCTCGCTGCCATAAAGTGGACCCCACACCTCGCTGCCATAAAGTGGACCCCACACCTCACTGCCATAAAGTGGACCCCACACCTCGCTGCCATAAAGTGGACCCCACACCTCACTGCCATAAAGTGGACCCCACACCTCGCTGCCATAAAGTGGACCCCACACCTCACTGCCATAAAGTGGACCCCACACCTCGCTGCCAAAAAGTGGACCCCACACCTCACTGCCATAAAGTGGACCCCATCCCTCGCTGCCATAAAGTGGACCCCACACCTCGCTGCCATAAAGTGGACCCCACACCTCGCTGCCATAAAGTGGACCCCACACCTCGCTGCCATAAAGTGGACCCCACACCTCACTGCCATAAAGTGGACCCCACACCTCGCTGCCATAAAGTGGACCCCACACCTCACTGCCATAAAGTGGACCCCACACCTCGCTGCCATAAAGTGGACCCCACACCTCACGCCTAAAGTGGACCCACACCTCGCTGCCATAAAGTGGACCCCACACCTCGCTGCCATAAAGTGGACCCCACACCTCGCTGCCATAAAGTGGACCCCACACCTCGCTGCCATAAAGTGGAACCCAAACCTCGCTGCCATAAAGTGGACCCCAAACCTCGCTGCCATAAAGTGGACCCCAAACCTCGCTGCCATAAAGTGGACCCCACACCTCACTGCCATAAAGTGGACCCCACACCTCACTGCCATAAAGTGGACCCCACACCTCGCTGCCATAAAGTGGACCCCACACCTCGCTGGCATAAAGTGGACCCCACACCTCGCTGGCATAAAGTGGACCCCACACCTCGCTGCCATAAAGTGGACCCCACACCTCGCTGCCATAAAGTGGAACCCAAACCTCGCTGCCATAAAGTGGACCCCACACCTCGCTGCCATAAAGTGGACCCCACACCTCGCTGCCATAAAGTGGACCCCAAACCTCGCTGCCATAAAGTGGACCCCACACCTCGCTGCCATAAAGTGGACCCCACACCTCTCTGCCATAAAGTGGACCCCACACCTCGCTGCCATAAAGTGGACCCCACACCTCGCTGCCATAAAGTGGACCCCACACCTCACTGCCATAAAGTGGACCCCACACCTCGCTGCCATAAAGTGGACCCCACACCTCGCTGCCATAAAGTGGACCCCACACCTCGCTGCCATAAAGTGGACCCCAAACCTCGCTGCCATAAAGTGGAACCCAAACCTCGCTACCATAAAGTGGACCCCACACCTCGCTGCCATAAAGTGGACCCCACACCTCGCTGCCATAAAGTGGACCCCAAACCTCGCTGCCATAAAGTGGACCCCACACCTCGCTGCCATAAAGTGGACCCCACACCTCGCTGCCATAAAGTGGACCCCACACCTCGCTGCCATAAAGTGGACCCCACACCTCGCTGCCATAAAGTGGACCCCACACCTCGCTGCCATAAAGTGGACCCCACACCTCGCTGCCATAAAGTGGACCCCACACCTCGCTGCCATAAAGTGGACCCCACACCTCGCTGCCATAAAGTGGACCCCACACCTCGCTGCCATAAAGTGGACCCCACACCTCGCTGCCATAAAGTGGACCCCAAACCTCGCTGCCATAAAGTGGACCCCACACCTCGCTGCCATAAAGTGGACCCCACACCTCGCTGCCATAAAGTGGACCCCACACCTCGCTGGCATAAAGTGGACCCCACACCTCGCTGGCATAAAGTGGACCCCACACCTCGCTGCCATAAAGTGGACCCCACACCTCGCTGCCATAAAGTGGACCCCACACCTCGCTGCCATAAAGTGGACCCCACACCTCGCTGCCATAAAGTGGACCCCACACCTCGCTGCCATAAAGTGGACCCCACACCTCGCTGGCATAAAGTGGACCCCACACCTCGCTGCCATAAAGTGGACCCCACACCTCGCTGCCATAAAGTGGACCCCACACCTCGCTGCCATAAAGTGGACCCCAAACCTCGCTGCCATGAAGTGGACCCCACACCTCGCTGGCATAAAGTGGACCCCACACCTCGCTGCCATAAAGTGGACCCCACACCTCGCTGCCATAAAGTGGACCCCACACCTCGCTGGCATAAAGTGGACCCCAAACCTCGCTGCCATAAAGTGGACCCCACACCTCGCTGCCATAAAGTGGACCCCACCTCTCGCTGCCATAAAGTGGACCCCACACCTCACTGCCATAAAGTGGACCCCACACCTCGCTGCCATAAAGTGGACCCCACACCTCGCTGCCATAAAGTGGACCCCACACCTCGCTGCCATAAAGTGGACCCCAAACCTCGCTGCCATAAAGTGGACCCCACACCTCGCTGCCATAAAGTGGACCCCACACCTCGCTGCCATAAAGTGGACCCCACACCTCGCTGCCATAAAGTGGACCCCACACCTCGCTGCCATAAAGTGGACCCCACACCTCGCTGCCATAAAAGTGGACCCCACACCTCGCTGCCATAAAGTGGACCCCACACCTCGCTGCCATAAAGTGGACCCCACACCTCGCTGCCATAAAGTGGACCCCACACCTCACTGCCATAAAGTGGACCCCACACCTCGCTGCCATAAAGTGGACCCCACACCTCACTGCCATAAAGTGGACCCCACACCTCACTGCCATAAAGTGGACCCCACACCTCACTGCCATAAAGTGGACCCCACACCTCGCTGCCATAAAGTGGACCCCACACCTCACTGCCATAAAGTGGACCCCACACCTCGCTGCCATTAAGTGGACCCCACACCTCGCTGCCATAAAGTGGACCCCACACCTCGCTGCCATAAAGTGGACCCCACACCTCGCTGCCATAAAGTGGACCCCACACCTCACTGCCATAAAGTGGACCCCAAACCTCGCTGCCATAAAGTGGACCCCACACCTCACTGCCATAAAGTGGACCCCACACCTCGCTGCCATAAAGTGGACCCCACACCTCGCTGCCATAAAGTGGATCCCACACCTCGCTGCCATAAAGTGGACCCCACACCTCGCTGCCATAAAGTGGACCCCACACCTCGCTGCCATAAAGTGGACCCCACACCTCGCTGCCATAAAGTGGAACCCAAACCTCGCTGCCATAAAGTGGACCCCAAACCTCGCTGCCATAAAGTGGACCCCACACCTCGCTGCCATAAAGTGGACCCCACACCTCACTGCCATAAAGTGGACCCCACACCTCACTGCCATAAAAGTGGACCCCACACCTCGCTGCCATAAAGTGGACTCCACACCTCACTGGTATAAAGTGGACCCCACACCTCGCTGCCATAAAGTAGACCCCGCACCTCACTGCCATAAAGTGGACCCCACACCTCGCTGCCATAAAGTTGACCCCACACCTCGCTGCCATAAAGTGGACCCCACACCTCGCTGGCATAAAGTGGACCCCACACCTCGCTGGCATAAAGTGGACCCCACACCTCGCTGCCATAAAGTGGACCCCACACCTCGTTGCCATAAAGTGGAACCCAAACCTCGCTGCCATAAAGTGGACCCCACACCTCGCTGCCATAAAGTGGACCCCACACCTCGCTGCCATAAAGTGGACCACAAACCTCGCTGCCATAAAGTGGACCCCACACCTCGCTGCCATAAAGTGGACCCCACACCTCTCTGCCATAAAGTGGACCCCACACCTCGCTGCCATAAAGTGGACCCCACACCTCGCTGCCATAAAGTGGACCCCACACCTCGCTGCCATAAAGTGGACCCCACACCTCGCTGCCATAAAGTGGACCCCACACCTCGCTGCCATAAAGTGGACCCCAAACCTCGTTGCCATAAAGTGGACCCCACACCTCGCTGCCATAAAGTGGACCCCACACCTCG